>NW_019945175.1:0-1076 GCF_002910315.2 Salvelinus sp. IW2-2015
CAGTCAGTCAGCCAGTCACCAGTCAGTCACCAGTCAGCCAGTCAGTCACCAGTCAGCTAGCCAGTCAGCTAGCCAGTCTGTCACCAGTCAGCTAGCCAGTCAGCTAGCCAGTCTGTCACCAGTCAGCTAGCCAGTCAGTCAGTCACCAGTCAGTCACCAGTCAGCTAGCCAGTCAGTCACCAGCCAGTCAGTTAGTCATATATGTTGGAACTATAAGGCATGAAACACCTTGTAGCTTATAACACCTTTCCTACTGCGTCCCAAACGGCACTCTATTCCCTACATAGTGCACTACTTTTCACCGGAGCCCTCCTCTCCCTTCATGTTACTGGGAGCTCTTATGAGTGCAGTGTGAATCCTGTAGATGGCAGTGTATACAAAGACATGTCACACTGAGCTGAGCTCCGATAACCAGCTCTCTCTGGGTTATTATGGGAGGAGAGGAGAGATGGAGAAAAGAAGTGGAGAAGAGAAGTGGAGAGAGGGAGTGGAGGAGTGGAGAGAGGGAGTGGATGAGTGGAGAGAGGGAGTGGAGGAGTGGAGAGAGGGAGTGGAGAAGTGGAGAGAGGGAGTGGAGAAGTTGAGAGAGGGAGTGGAGAGGGAAGAGCGAGGGAGAAGAGGACTGGAGAGGACATGAGAGAGGGAGTGGAGAGGGAGAAGAAGAGTGGAATGGATCAGTTTTTCTCATGCCTCTGTGATCCCATTGAATGAGAGAAGACAGATCATTCCATGGAATGAGAGAAGACAGATCTGTACTGACTCTACCTGTACTGACCCTACCTGTACTGACCCTACCTGTACTGACCCTACCTGTACTGACCCTACCTGTACTGACCCTACCTGTACTGACTCTACCTGTACTGACTCTACCTGTACTGACCCTACCTGTACTGACTCTACCTGTACTGACCCTACCTGTACTGACTCTACCTGTACTGCCGCTACCTGTACTGCCGCTACCTGTACTGACCCTACCTGTACTGACTCTACCTGTACTGACTCTACCTGTACTGACTCTACCTGTACTGACTCTACCTGTACTGACCCTACCTGTACTGACTCTACCTGTACTGACT
>NW_019945175.1:2785-22553 GCF_002910315.2 Salvelinus sp. IW2-2015
TCTCTCTGGGTTATTATGGGAGGAGAGGAGAGATGGAGAAGAGAAGTGGAGAAGAGAAGTGGAGAGAGGGAGTGGAGGAGTGGAGAGAGGGAGTGGGAGAGGGAGTGGAGGAGTGAGAGAGGAGTGGAGAAGTGGAGAGAGGGAGGGAGAAGTGGAGAGAGGGAGTGGAGAGGGAAGAGCGAGGGAGAAGAGGACTGGAGAGGACATGAGAGAGGGAGTGGAGAGGGAGAAGAAGAGTGGAATGGATCAGTTTTTCTCATGCCTCTGTGATCCCATTGAATGAGAGAAGACAGATCATTCTCATGGAATGAGAGAAGACAGATCTGTACTGACTACCTACCTGTACTGACCCTACCTGTACTGACTCTCCTGTACTGACTCTACCTGTACTGACCCTACCTGTACTGACCCTACCTGTACTGACTCTACCTGTACTGACCTCTACTGTACTGACCCTACCTGTACTGACTCTACCTGTACTGACCTCTACCTGTACTGACTCTACCTGTACTGACTACCTACCTGTACTGACTACCTACTAGTACTGACTACTACCTGTACTGACTACCTACCTGTACTGACTACCTACCTGTAACTGACTACCTACCTGTACTGACTACCTACCTGTACTGACCCTACCTGTACTGACCCTACTGTACTGACTCTACCTGTACTGACTCTACCTGTACTGACCCTACCTCTACTGACTCTACCTGTACTGACCCTACCTGTACTGACCCTACCTGTACTGACCCTACCTTGTACTGACTCTACCTTTGTACTGACCCTACCTGTACTGACTCCCTACCTGTACTGACTCCCCTACCTGTACTGACTCTACCTGTATGACTCCCTACCTGTACTGACTCTACCTGTACTGACTCTACCTGTACTGACTCTACCTGTACTGACTCTACCTGTACTGACCCACCTGTACTGACTCTACCTGTACTGACTCTACCTGTACTGACTCTACCTGTACTGACTCTACCTGTACTGACACCTACCTGTACTGACTCTACCTGTACTGACTCTACCTGTACTGACTACTACATGTACTGACTACCTAATGTACTGACTACCTACCTGTACTGACTCCTACCTGTACTGACTACCTACCTGTACTGACTACCTACTGTACTGACCTACCTGTACTGACTCTACCTGTACTGACTCTACCCTGTACTGACTCTACCTGTACTGACTCTACCTGTACTTACCCTACCTGTACTGACTCTACCTGTACTTACACTACCTGTACTGACTCTACCTGTACTGACTCTACCTGTAACTGACTTCTACCTGTACTGACTCTACCTGTACTGACCCTACCTGTTTACCTGACCCTACCTGTACTGACCTCTTACCTGTACTGACTCTACCTGTACTGCCGCTACCTGTACTGCACTCTACCTGTACTGACTCTACCTGCTAGCTGACCCTACCTGTACTGACTCTACCTGTACTGACTCTACCTGTACTGACTCTACCTGTACTGCGCTACCTGTACTGACTCTACCTGTACTGACCCTACCTGTACTGACCCTACCTGTACTGACTCTACCTGTACTGACTCTACCTGTACTGACTCTACCTGTACTGACTCTACCTGTACATGACCCTACCTGTACTGACCTACCTGTACCTGACTCTATCCTGTACTGACTCTACCTGTACTGACTCTACCTTGTACTGGACCTCTACCTGTACTGACTCTACCTGTACTGACTCTACCTGTACTGACTCTACCTGTACTGACTCTACCTGTACTGCCGCTAACCTGTACTGACTCTACCTGTACTGACCCTACCTTACTGACTCTACCTGTACTGACCCTACCTGTACTGACCCTACCTGTACTGACCTACCTGTACTTGACTCTACCTGTACTGACTCTACCTGTACTGACCCTACCTGTACTGACCTTTACCTGTACTGACCCTACCTGTACTGACCCTAACCTGTACTGACTCTACCTGTACTGACTCTACCTGTACTGACCCTACCTCCTGACTGACTCTACCTGTACTGACTCTACCTGTACTGACTCTACCTGTACTGACTCTACCTGTACTGACCCTACCTTGTACTGACTCTACCTGTTACTGACCCTACCTGTACTGACTCTAACCTGTACTGACCCTACCCTGTACTGACTCTACCTGTACTGACTCTACCTGTACTGACTCTACCTGTACTGACTCTACCTGTACGCTGACCCTACCTGTACTGACCCTACCTGTACTGACTCTACCTGTACTGACTCTACCTGTACATCTGGATTTGAGTGAAAAGTATTTGAATAAATTGAGAAAAGGTGAATGTAAGAAGCGTTCATCATTTCAAATAGACTACATGTCATATTAAACAGCACATTAACACTCTAAATAGGTCAGGGTCCAGACAGGGAGCCTAAGAAGGAAAATTAATTCTMTAGGCTATATTATTTCAGTTATTTCAAGAATATAGCCTACAAAGAAACACAGTGCATTCAGAAAGTATTCAGACCCCCACATTTTGTTACATTACAGCCTTATTCTAAAATGTATTAYATATTCGTTTTTTCTCATCAATCTACATACAATACCCCATAATGACTTATTTACATAAGTATTCAGACCCTTTGCTATGAGACTCGAAATTGAGCCCAYGCGCATCCTGTTTCCATTGATCATCCTTGAGATGTTTCTACAACTTGATTGGAGTCCACCTGTGGTAAATTAAATTAATTGTCCTTTGGAAAGYCACACACCMGTCTATATAAGGTCCCACAGTTGACAGTGCATGTCAGAGCAAAAACAAAGCCATGAGATCGAAGAAATTGTCCATAGAGCTCCGAGACAYGATTGTGTCGAGGCACAGATCTGGGGAAGGGTAACAAAACATTTCTCCAGCATTGAAGGTCCCCAAGAACACAGTGGCCTCCATCATTCTTAAATGGAAGAAGTTTGGAACCACTATGACTCTTCCTAGATAACCCGATTGTCACTCCGACAGAGCTCCGGAGTTCCTCTGTGGAGATGGGAGAAACTTCCAGAAGGACAACCATCTCTGCAACACTGTAGAGTGGGTAGACGGAATCCACTCCTCATTAAAAAGCACATGACAGCCCGCTTGGAGTTTTGTCGAAAGGAACTTAAAGGACACAAGATTCTCTGGTCTGATGAAACCGCAAGATTGAACTCTTTGGCCTGAATGCCAAGCGTCACGTCTGGAGGAAACCTGGCACCATCCCTACGGTGAAGCATGGTGTTGGCAGCATAATGCTGTGGGGATGTTTTTCAGCGGCACGGAATGGGAGACTAGTCTGGATCGAGGGAAAGATGAACGGAGCCAAGTACAGAGAGATCCTTGATGAAAACCAGAGTGCTCAGGATTTGGCTGTAAGATGTGATTTATCAAATGTTTTATACTTTCTTTTAAAACCGCCTAGTTTTGGGTTATAAATAAGTATTTCTTATGTATTTATTATGTTCAACTTAGTTTAAATCCTTCACTATTTCATCAGGGCTCTCTCTAGGTTTAGTGTTACCCACCACAAACACATTGTGTGTGGGGATTAGCGGTTACCTTGTCATCAGGGGTGGTTCTACTTTTCCAGACTTCAGAATATTGTTTGTTTACGCTTTTTTTTTAAATTCTTCTTCAACTTTAGTTTTTTTTAATTTTCTCATTTGAAAAATGTTTAATGGATTAGTTGTTATTGTAATCTGGCATCTATCCTTTTCCCACCTGACTTTACATGGCTAGGCCTAATATGAGGGACAGCTGGTTGCTTTACATGGCTAGGCCTAATATCATGAGGGGGACAGCTGGTTGACTTTACATGGCTAGGCCTGATATCATGAGAGGGACAGCTGGTTGACTTTACATGGCTAGGCCTGATATCATGAGGGACAGCTGGTTGCTTTACATGGCTAGGCCTAATGTCATGAGGGACAGCTGGTTCTTTACATTGGCTAGGCTAAATATATTGAGGGGGACAGCTGGTTGACTTTACATGGTTTAGGCCTGATAATCATGAGGGACAGCTGGTTGACTTTACATGGCTAGGCCTAATATCATGAGAGGACAGCTGGTTGTGTTTACATGGCTAGGCCTAATGTCATGAGGGACAGCTGGTTGACTTTACATGGCTAGGCTAATCATCATGAGAGGGACAGCTGGTTGACTTTACATGGCTAGGCCTGATATCACGAGAGACAGCTGGTTGATTTAATGGCTAGGCTATATCATGAGAGGACAGCTGGTTTGCTTTACATGGCTAGGCCTAATGTCATGAGAGGGACAGCTGTGTACTTTACATGGCTAGGCCTAATGTCATGAGAGGGACAGCTGGTTGACTTTACATGGCTAGGCCTGATATCAGAGAGGGACAGCTGGTTGACTTTACATGGCTAGGCCTAATATCACGAGAGGGACAGCTGGTTGACTTTACATGGCTAGGCCTGATATCACGAGAGGGACAGCTGGTTGCTTTACATGGCTAGGCCTAATTGTCATGAGAGGGACAGCTGGTTGACTTTACATGGCTAGGCTCAATATCATGAGAGGACAGCTGGTTGACTTTACATGGCTAGGCCTGATTATCACGAGAGGGACAGCTGGTTGATTTACATGGCTAGGCTAATATCATGAGGGACAGCTGGTTGACTTTACATGGCTAGGCCTAATATCATGAGGGACAGCTGGTTGATTTACATGGCTAGGCTATATCATGAGGGACAGCTGGTTGATTTACATGGCTAGGCTGATATCACGAGAGGGACAGCTGGTTGACTTTACATGGCTAGGCCTAAATATAATGAGGGACAGCTGGTTGACTTTACATGGCTAGGCCTAATTCATGAGAGGGACAGCTGGTTTGCTTTACATGGCTAGGCTGACTATCACGAGGGGGCAGCCGGTTGCGTTCACTTTTACTAGCTTTAATGTTAAATCTTTAAATCACCCAGTGAACGTAAAAGGGTTATTTCTCATTTAAATCACCTTAAAGTAGACATCTCCTTCTTCAGGACACAGCTCGGCACTTTAGACACCATACCTTCCAATGTTCATTCTGAAACTAGAGGAGCGGCCATTTTAGACGTCCACAGGAGGGTGGATCAATCCTTACTGTTCATTCTGAAACTAGAGGAGCGGCCATTTTAGACGCTCCACAGGAGGGTGGATCAATCCTTCAATGTTCATTCTGAAACTAGAGGAGTGGCCATTTTAGACCGCTCCACAGGAGGGTGGATCAATCTTCACTGTTCATTCTGAAACTAGAGGAGCGGCCATTTTAGACGTCCAACAGGAGGGTGGATAAATCCTTCCATTGTTCATTCTGAAACTAGAGGAGTGGCCATTTTAGACCGCTCACAGAGGGTGGATCAATCTTCCAATGTTCATTCTGAAACTAGAGGAGCGGCCATTTTAGACCGCTCACAGGAGGGTGTATCAATCCTTCCAATGTTCATTTCTGAAACTAGAGGAGCGGCCATTTTAGACCGCTCCACAGGAGGGTGGATCAATCCTTCCAATGTTCATTCTGAAACTAGAGGAGCGGCCATTTTAGACCGCTCACAGGAGGGTGGATCAATCCTTCCAATGTTCATTCTGAAACTAGAGGAGGGCCATTTTAGACCGCTGCACAGGAGGGTGGATCAATCTTCACTGTTCATTCTGAAACTAGAGGAGCGGCATTTTAAGACCGCTCCACAGGAGATCAACCCATCAGATGAAACTAGAAACAGGAGGGCGCAAGATAAAAGGTATGTAGGACGCTCACAGGGGGTGGATCAATCCTTCCAATGTTCATTCTGAACTAGAGGAGGGCATTTTAGACCGTCCACAGGAGGGTGGTAATCCTTCAATGTTCATTCTGAAACTAGAGGAGCGGCCATTTTAGACGCTCCACAGGAGGGTGGATCAATCCTTCAATGTTCATTCTGAAACTAGAGGAGCGGCCATTTTAGACCGCTCCAAGGAGGGTGGATCAATCCTTCCAATGTTCATTCTGAAACTAGAGGAGCGGCATTTTAGACCGCTCCACAGGAGGGTGGATCAATCCTTCCTGTTCATTCTGAACTAGAGGAGGCCATTTTAGACCGCTCCACAGGAGGGTGGATCAATCCTTCCACTGTTCATTCTGAAACTAGAGGAGCGGCCATTTTAGACCGCTCCACAGGAGGGTGGATCAATCCTTCACATGTTCATTCTGAAACTAGAGGAGCGGCCATTTTAGACCGCTCCAAAGGAGGGTGGATCAATCCTTCCAATGTTCATTCTGAAACTAGAAGCGGCCATTTTAGACGCGCTCCACAGGAGGGTGATCAATCCTTCCAATGTTCATTCTGAACTAGAGGGGGCCATTTAAGACGCGTCCACAGGAGGGTGGATCAATCCTTCCACTGTTCATTCTGAAACTAGAGGAGTGGCCATTTTAGACCGCTCCACAGGAGGGTGGATCACTTCCATGTTCATTCTGAAACTAGAGAGGGCCATTTTAGACCGCTCCACAGGAGGGTGGATCAATCCTTCCAATGTATTCTGAAACTAGAGAGGGCCATTTTAGACCGCTCCACAGGAGGGTGGATCAATCCTTCCAATGTTCATTCTGAAACTAGAGGAGCGGCCATTTTAGACCGCACCAGGAGGGTGGATCAATCCTTCCATGTTCATTCTGAAACTAGAGGAGGGCCATTTTAGACCGCTCCACAGGAGGGTGGATCAATCCTTCCACTGTTCATTCTGAAACTAGAGGAGCGGCCATTTTAGACCGCTCACAGGAGGGTGGATCAATCCTTCCAATGTTCATTCTGAAACTAGAGGAGCGGCCATTTTAGACCGTCCACAGGAGGGTGGATCAATCCTTCCATGTTCATTCTGAAACTAGAGGACGGCCATTTTAGACCGCTCCACAGGAGGGTGGATCAATCCTTCCAATGTTCATTCTGAAACTAGAGGAGCGGCCATTTTAAGACCCTCCACAGGAGGGTGGTCAATCCTTCCAATGTTCATTCTGAAACTAGAGGAGCGCCATTTTAACGCTCCACAGGAGGGTGGATCAATCCTTCCAATGTTCATTTCTGAAACTAGAGGAGCGGCCATTTTAGACCGCTCCACAGGAGGGTGGATCAATCCTCCAATGTTCATTCTGAAACTAGAGGAGGCCATTTTAGTAAGTAAAACATACCGTTTCAAGTCAAATGTAGAGGCTGGACTCCAGCAGGCCACGTCATTATTGTAGAGGCTGACTCAGCAGGCGTCATTATTGTAGAGGCTGACTCAGCAGGCCATGTATTATTGTAGAGGCTGACTCAGCAGCACGATCATTATTTGTAGAGGCTGACTCAGCAGCCATGTATTCATTGTAGAGCGACTCAGCAGCACGTCATTATTGTAGAGAATGACTCAGCAGGACCAGTATTATTGTAGAGGCTGACTCAGCAGGCACGTCATTATTGTAGAGGCTGACTCAGCAGGCCATGTCATTATTGTAGTAGAATGACTGTATAATACACCCTGTTATCTTATGCAACAAATTGGTATAACAGTTCATTCTTCACAAATGTATTTTCTCGATTAACAAATTTGGACACACACACCGCCTAATTCTAGTTGGTGATATGTATTGTGTACTGTTTCCCAATCTGGATCGTAGCTCTGCTAATGGTATCATCTTCATCAAAGACAGGATCCACAATTCAGCTTTTTCTTTAAGACATATGGCATATCTGATGCGTGGCGTTTCCACAATCCCACAGCTATGTAGTAGTATTTTTCTCTCGTCAGTTCATAAGACCCTTCTCACCTATAGACTACTTTTTATAAGACAGTAGATTTCTGCCACTTATCACGGAGTGTGATTACCAAGCGATAGTTATTTTGGATCATTTTCTTCTATGAAACTACTTATAGCAAATACACAGCCTAATTATCGCCCTGGGTGGCTGAACTCACTACTGCTATCAGGAGAAACCTTTGTTGCTTTTATATCATTTCAAATTGATCTATTTCTCTTAATTTAAACACCTCCAACAGTATGGGGAATCTATGAAAGCTTATATAAGGGGACAAATGATTTTGTACAGAACAAGATTAAGAAAGTGTACTATTCAACGCCGAGGGGAGCATACAAATAAAATCTTGGATTTGGTTATGGCATATTTAGACTCTTCATCCGCATATTTACTAAAACAACGTTTGACACATCAGACAGAGTTTGATCTTCTTTCAACTCAACGAGCTGAACATGGAACGAGTAAATCTCCATATACGATAATGATGAACATGGAGAGAAATCAGGGGAAATGCTAGCACACCAGCTGTGTTATAAGAATCAAACCATACCTGAGATATCTGACGAGCTGGGTAACCAATGTATTGATGATTTAGAGGTCAATTCATACTTTCATAACTTTTACTCACACTTATACACTTTGGAATCAGCTGGTAATGCTACCTTACTCGACACCTTTGAGAACTTATATTCCTACAGTTGAACCTGAGATAGTTGCTGAATTAGAAGAACAGTTCTCTGTAGAAGAGATTGTGTTGGCAATTCAATCTATGCAGTGTGGTAAATCCCCTGGACCCGACGGATTTATGAACGCTCCTCGCTCCACCTCCGCTCCACCTCCGCTCCTCACTCCACCTCCGCTCCTCGCTCCACCTCCGCTCCTTGCTCCCCCTCCGCTCCAGCTCCGCTCCTCGCTCCACCTCCGCTCCTCGCTCCACCTCCGCTCCTTGCTCCCCTCCTCACTCCACCTCCGCTCCTTGCTCCCTTCCTCACTCCACCTCCGCTGCTTGCTCACACCGCTCCTCGCTCCACCTCCGCCCTGCTTCCTCCTCGCTCCACCCCGCTCCTCTGCTCCCCCTCCTCGCTCCACCTCCGCTCCACTCCGCTCCTCACTCACGTCCGCTCCTCCGCTCCTCCCTCCTGCTCCCTCCTCTTCCACCTCCGCTCCTTGCTCCCATCCTCACGCCTCCCTCCGCTCCTTGCTCCCCTCCCGCTCCTGCACCTCCGCTCCACTCCGCTCCTCACTCCACCTCCGCTCCAGCTCCGCTTCCTCACTCCCCCTCCGCTCCGTCGTCCGCACCTCCGCTCCGTTCCTTGCTCCTCCGCTCCAGTCCTCTCGCTCCACCTCCCGCCCTTCGCTCCACCTTCCCGCTTGTCCCTCTGCTCCCCTCCTCGCTCGCCACCTCCGCTCTTGGCTCCCTCCTCACTCCCACCTCCGCTGCTTGCACCCTCCTCGCTCGCCCTCCGCTTCCTTGTCCCTCCTGTCGCTTTCCACCTCCGCTCCTTGGCTTGCCCTCCTCACTCCCCGCTCGCGGTCCACCTCCGCTCCTCATGCCACCTCCCTCCTCGCTCCACCTCCGCTGCTTGCTCCCCTCACTCACTCTCACCTCCGCTCCTTGCTCCCCTCCTCACTCTCCACCGCCGCTCCTTCTCCCGCTCCTCCTCGTACCTCGCTCCTCGCTCCCCTCCTCGCTCCACCTCCGCTCTTGCTCCCCTCTCGCTCCTCCCTCCGCTCCTTGCTCCCCCTCCTCTGCTCCACCTCTCTCGCCCAACTCCGCTCCCGCTCCGCTCCGCTCACTCCACCCCGCTTCCACCTCCGCTCCTCCCTCGCCTCCGCTCCTCGCTCCACTCCGCCTTGCTCCGCTCCGTCCGCTCCGCTCCTCGCTCCTCGCTCCACCTCGCTCCCTCGCGCTCCACCTCGCTCCTTGCTCCTCCTCACTCCACCTCCGCTCTTGCCCTCCCCTGCCTACTCCCTCCGCTCACCTTGCGCCCGCTCCTCGCTCCACCTCCGCTCCTGACTCCACTCCTCGCTCCACACTCCGCTCCTGCCGCTCCCTCTCCCTCCACCCACCTAACTCGCCCGCTCGCTCCTCACTCTCACCTCCGCGGTCTCATCCGCTTCCACTCCGCTCCTCGCTCCTGCCTCCGCTCCTTCGCTCCACCTCCGTCCTTGCTCCCTCCTCCCTCCACCTCCCCGTCCTTGCTCCCTCCTCGCTCCACCCCGCTCCTTGCTCCCCATCCTCGCTTCCACCTCCGCTCCTTGCTTCCCCTCCTCGCTCCAGCCTCGCTCCTTGCTCCCTCCTCGTCCACCTCCGCTCAGCTCGGCCCTTCCTCAACTCCACACCTCCGCTCCAGCTCCGGTCATAGCTCCGCTCTCACTCTTTTAGTCCACCTGTCACGAGCTGCATTCACGCTACACACAGCACCCACATGTCCCAGTTCACCACATGCACATTCCATTCTCCGCACTCCTCCAGCAACTCACCTACACAGACATACCCTACCGCTCCACTAAACACACCACCGATTCCTATCTCCAACAAGCTCCTCTCATCGCTCCACCTCCGCTCTCGTCCACCTCCGCTCCTCGCTCCACCTCGCTTCCATCGCTAGTCACAGTACCCCTGCCATCCGCTTGTTTGGTGAGTCTGTTGTGTGTGGTTGTGCAGGTGTGACTGCCCGGCCCGACCCCCAAAAAGAAAAGCCGTATGTCTCCGGGACCCGCTTCCGACTTCCCTGACGCTCCTCGCTCCCGCTGTAAACTACCTGAGGCGAGGCGCTGGTCAGTCCCCGGCCTCTATCGCTCCATCCATCGACTCTGACGAAGACAATTTCTACACTCCCGCCCGTCCTGTCCTGTACGCTGCGATCGCACCTCCCTCCTCGCCTTCCTCTCCCACAAACCCTCTCCCCGACTGCGCGGGAACTGCGCCGTCCACAGCCTCCGTTCCTGTCACACACTCTGTCTCCGAAAGTGCGTACAACCCGTATCCCATACGAGGCTCCTTCAGCGGGTCCAATGCTCACCCTCGCCCTATTGTCCCCGTGCCCTCCTTTCGACACCCCCCTCCCCCGGAGACTATTTATTCTCTCTCTCCATGGGGGCCAGCGCTTACTAGTCCGCGGGGAGCGTGGAATCTTTCAGCCAAACTCATCCCCCACGCGAATCCTCTCACATCTAACACATCCTCCAACTCGGTTTAGTATTTAACTAACTAGATAAAAACTGGTTTCTGTCCTTCCACCTCCGCTCCTTCCGTTCTTGCTGATGCTGAATATCAACAACCAACTAGCAGGAATAGTTCTACTTCTAGGAATAGATTGTCTCAAATACTTTCACCCCATCACGGCCAACTGCCAAAAAGCTGGTTACTACTCCTCCGCCTTCGCTCGCTATCCCTCCTGCGAGAGAATACATTCACTCAGTTCCGCTACCTCACAACAACGTACCACCTCCGTACACTCTCCGCATTAACGACAAGGCTGCTTTAGTTTATTGTCACGCACCCTCTCCTCATGGCTGCTCGGAACGACATTCGCCAGAGCTCTCTGAATCACTGCAGCCATGTTCTGGTCCCCCTTTTGGTCAGTCTCCAGACGCTCGAGAAGTCTCTCCTATGTTCGATTCAAATGTAGTCTGTTTTTTTCTTCAGCTCGTTTTCGTTTACTCAGCTACCATGTTGTTATAATATCTATGCCTCAATATTAGCACAATGAGTATATTAACTAGCAGTACTCGCTACAAATAGACGAGAGCACCTAGTGCATCAGTGAGTGACTATTCTCTGCTTCAAACGTAGCTTCGTGTTCAATTAAAAAAAATATATATATATGGGAAAGAGGAGAACATGCCACGTCACTTCT
This sequence comes from Salvelinus sp. IW2-2015, assembly GCF_002910315.2. NCBI lineage: Eukaryota > Metazoa > Chordata > Actinopteri > Salmoniformes > Salmonidae > Salvelinus > Salvelinus sp. IW2-2015. The sequence goes on from NW_019945175.1 coordinate 14,433, forward strand.
CCTCTGCTAATACCTGTATGCATTGCAGTGAACTTGTTTTGGGGTGTCGTGTTCTTGCTAACGGTATGGTATGGATTGCTTGGCTACGTAAAATGCAGATTCGTGGGATTCAAGGCGCTATGGTGGTGCTAGACTAGTGTTCGCCTGTGTCTGTGATGTCGCGGTAGTGAGTGTGCTGATGGTGTCCTGGTTTAGAATTTCCCTGCGATTCTCCCGGTACATAACCTTTATGTAGACCAAGGTGATGAGCACCGCATCTGACTGATATATGGATGAATTGTATGAACTGTTATCCTCAGAAAAGCTCTGTTAACGTTCGCGTCGTAGGACTATGAGAGCAGTCCTCGACATAAATGACTCTCATGATGGGCAATAACTGTATACTATATTGACACACGATTTTCTACTTTCTCCCCTTCCAACGTCTTCTGACATGAGCTCTCTCGTCACCACACGTCACATATCCTCTTTAGTTTCAGTCCGTTAATTCTCAGAAAATAATGTCTCACCTATATACCCCGGGTCGTCATGTCTAGAATTCACGCTTATCTCTAGACTAAACTGTCTCAAACAATAATAGTAAACGGAGGGATCGCGTGAGAGGTTGATGTTAAGAGGTAAAGACGGTTAGTATTGTTGTTAGCTGTGCAGATTGGTGAGAGATCGATGGGGGATGTGTATAGGAACATGCACGCAATGGATGTATTCTCTTGGTTGGGTGTTCTGGACGATGTTGGTTAAGTCTGATATAGCACAACTTGCACGCTCAGGCAACTTGGCAAATGTACTATTGAACTGTCTCAAATGGTGGGTCTCTTCCTCTCTTCGACAGGTCCTTTTCCGTTTCAGGATCAAGAGACTCCACAGAACAACGATCGTAAATATAATATGATGCCGAGCCTTTTGATTGCACCCAACGGACTCGGTCTGGCAATGCCTCACACTGAAAACTGTTTGCACGTTAGGCTGAAGGCAGTGTAGTTGGCATAATAGGAGAAGCTATCATCCACACTCCATCCCCCACCACCAATCATCTTTATCTACCTCCATCCAAGGCCTGACACTCTACACACAACCACAACACACATACACACATACACACACACACCATAGCACACACACACAGAGAAAGAGAACGGAGGAAAGTGACCAGTGAAGCACGCAGAGTCACGCATGTAAGACCTAGGTTGGTAGTTGTTCACATCAGGGGTACCTTAGGGTCTATAAGGTTGAGCGGAGTGGCTATAGGTAAAGTAACATCCATGGTGAAGCGGAGAGGTGGAGAGGGGAGAGGTCGGTCTCCGTAGGTGGGCAGCGGTAGGAGCCCCGTGCGCGGTCGTGACCCGCGATTGAGCAGGCGCGACTAATGACGGGAGTCGCATTGAGAGCCGGGTGCGGAAGGACCTGAGAGGTTGGAGGGGGTTGAGACAGTGGGAGAGGGTGTGGGCAGCACGGTAGAGGTGGCAGCCGAGAGTGTGCGTGCGGAGGTGGAGCACTAGGAGTCTGGGAGACGTAGGAAGCAGTGCGGGAAGGGGTTGGCATGCGAGAGGAGCGAGTGTCGAAAGTCGCGCCGCAGAGCTGACAGAGACGGAGAGTAGGAGATTTGGATGTGGTTGCCACGGACGCGCCCTGAGAGCATGGAAGGGCGAGTAGAAGCGAGCGGCACACGGTGTCCCGCGATAGGGAGAGCGGAAGATGGACGTATGGTCGAGAAATGAGAGAAGATGTTTGTTCGCGATAAGTCCTGAGGCAGTCTCGGCCAGGATTGAGACTAGAAGGTGAGATGAAAAGAGATGATGGAATGTCGAGGAGCGGCCAGGATGCGACAGTCATTGCTGAGAGGAGCCGCGAACAGGTGAAGCGAGAGGTAGTCGGGGGCGGCTGGCGGCGATTTTGTATTATGGATGTATCTAGAAGTAAAGCCTGAGGAAGATTCGCGGTAGTGTGGATTAGAGAGATGTGTGTCGGGCCACTGGATGCTGGAGGAGGCAAGATTCCGTGGAGTGCAAGAGGAAGGTGGTCAGGGGCAGTCTGTGCTCTCGTGTAACGGTTATTGTGCGTGGCACTGTGAGGAGGGGATGTCCACGGAGCGGCAGGTGGAGGCGATGGTAGGAGGAGGCGAGAGCTACGTGGAGGGAAAGGAGGTAGGCGAGGGTTCAAGGGTGAGCTAAGGAGCGGAAGGTGGACGCAGAAGGGTAGTGTGTGTGGTATAAAGGAGCTCGGGTGTGACTGTGTAGGGGTTGGTAGCAGAAGGGAGAGAGGAGCAGAGAGAGCGCGGAGAGTGAGGTAAGTGGAGGTTGGTGAGGGCGACGGAAAAGACAGACGGCATGGTCGGAGGATGAGGAGAGGGAAAGAAGCTGGATCTGACGCGAGACAAGCGAGATGCTGGCACACACGGAGAGGGACGGCGGAGGAGGATCGAGAGGATAGTAACGGAACTTTTGTAGGGCTGGGCATTCTCATCCCGAGGGGAAGAGGTATGGGACGTGAAGGAGGGAGGCGTTCTGATGATGCTCCACGAGTAGTGTCGGATAACATGGGAGCGCAATGGTAAGGGGAGCAAGGAGGCGGAGGTGGAGCGTAGGAGTTTAGGGTGTGTGCGACAAGCAGCTGACGGAAGTGTGGAATGGAGTAGCTGACGCGCGAGAAGAAAAGTGTAGACGCGGACGTATGGAAAAAACGCTCGCACGAGATGTTGATGGACATGGAGAGGTGTAGGACGATGTGGATGTGGATGTGGTTGAGCGAGGAGCGGAGGTGGAGCGCGGAGCGGAGGCTCGCGAGGCAGTATGCGGGGTGGAGGGTAAGCAAGAGCGGGGTGGAGGCGAGGAGGCGAGGTTGGCAGTGAGAGGACGGTATACCAAGCATGAGAGAGGGCAGAGACATGTGGAGTGATGAGTTTATGTGACTGGCTACTAATTGTGGCGTAATGGGGCAGGCAGGCTAGGTATATGACGAATAGGGACAGGAGAAAGCTAAAGGGAACCGGGATGGCGGGAGGGGTGCAGGTGAGGTGATGTAGCACATGAGGCGAAGTCGGAGTAGCTCGGACGGCGTACAGGCTGTATTGAGGGGGAGCACCTAATGGACGCGGAAGATGGCGCGGATGCGAGGGGCGCAGCAATGAAGAAGCGGGAGCGTTTGTGAGGCGCAGTGGAGTAGGAGAAGGAGGGGGTTGGGGACCATGTGAGGAGAGGGCAGACCAAGCGCAGCGTTGGGGCCTTAATGGCTGGAAAAGTACGAGAAGGAACAGTCAGAGACTTGGTCTTGTGCTAGCACGATTGGACCGTAGAGAGTGAGGTGGATCTTTATGACCGCGGAGGTGGAGTGAGGAGGAGCTAAGCGTGGAGGCAGGGTTGCGAAGGAACGGAACAACGTTCTCGCCACGCAGGCAGCAGGCGAGTCAGCGCAGCAGGCTGGTAGGAGGGCGAGCAGGAGGGGTAGCCAGGGAGGACAAGCGGACAGAGGATGAGACAGTAGAGAGAGCGCCGGGCGAGCAGCAGAGAAGGTGAGCGGGGAGGCGCAGCGTTCAAGAGTGGAGGAGGACGAGGATGGTGAGGCAGGGGAGCGGATAGGTGGAGCGCGGACCGCGCAGCGGGTGGGAGTTGAGAACGACGGCGGACGTGACAGCGGCGCATTGGCACTCAGCGGGCAGAAGCGGGGAAGCCAAGGAGCGGCACGAGGTGGGGAGCGAGGACAGGTAGGAGGTGGGAGTCGAGAGAGACGAGGTCGGCAGTCATAGTGGAAAGCGGGAAGGTGAGGTGGACCGATGAGGGAGGCCAGGAGCAGAGGTGGAAGCAAGAGGCGGAGGGCATGGGGGACAAGGACCCAGACTGGCAGACGGAGGGAGAAGCAGGGACGACACAGACGGAAGCGGAGCAGGTGACGAGTGGGAGCAAGGGCAGGAGGAGGAGCAAGAAGACGCAGAGGAGCTGGGAGGCAGGGCAGAGGGAAAACAGAGCCAGACAGGCAGGCAGACAGAGGGAAAACAGAGACACGGCAGGCAGAGGGAAACAGAGAACAGGCAGGCAGAGGGGAAAGCATGAGACAGGCAGGCAGAGGGAAACAGAGAAGGCAGGCAGAGGGAACAGAGACAGGCAGGCAGAGGGAAACAGAGACAGGCAGGCAGATGGAAACAGAGACCCGGCAGGCAATCAGGGAAACAGAAGACAGGCAGACAGAGGAAACAGAGACAGGCAGACAGAAGGGAACAGGAGACGGGCAGGCAGAGGGAAACAGAGGCAGGCAGGCAGAGGGAAACAACAGGACAGACAGACAGACTGGGCAGAGGAAAACAGACAGACAGGCCGGCAGGCAGGCAGAGGGAAACAGACAGACAGACAAGGGGGCAGGCAGAGGGAAACAGACGGCAGACAGGCAGGTAGAAGGGAAACCAGAGGCAGACAGCAGAGGTTATAAGACCAGAGGGAACAGACAGACAGCACAGACAGACTGGCAAGAAGGCAAACAGACAGACAAGGCAGGAGGCAGGCAGGCAGTAGGGAAACAGCACAGACAGGCAGGCAGCAGGCAGAGGGAAACAACAGACAGACAGGCAGGCAGAGGGAAAACCAGAGGCCAGACAGGCAGGTAGACAGAGGGATAACAGAGACAGACAGGCAGAGAGACGCAGAGCAGATACAGGCAGACAGACCAGAGGGAAATAGAAGGACAATCAGACGTTCAGCAAAAGGCAGAGTGGAAAATCAGAGAAGGCAAGGCAGACAGGGCAAGACAGAAGAGAGAGAACAGACAGACAGAGACAGACAGACAGACAGACAGACAGAGGGAAAAAAGGAAGACAGACAAGGCAGGCAGGCAGACATGGTGGTACATTATTTCTTTAAAAACATTGGTTTGTTTCTAATGAATATGGAACCACACAGGCGTTTACCACACATTCAACTCCCCATACATTTATTCTGAAATGCAGTGGGTATGAAGTCACTGGGGGGGAGGCTGCCTTAATCAACATCCACATATTACTGACAAGCAGTGGTCACCAAACACAGCACTACTGTATTGTACTCACCAGTGGTGACCAATCAAGATCACTTTCTGATTCAAAATGGAGGCTTGAGGAATCTACCGGTCAGAATTATTTTTGAAACATGACTTAAATATGTGAGCCTGTTGGCAACATGGACCTATTTAAAAACAGTTCTTGTAATATTAAATAAAATAAATATATAGTTTTGTATTACTTGTAAGGCACAGCTGAGCTGAGCATACAGTGAAATGAATTATGCTTTATTTTATTTGGGGCTGGACTCGGTGCCTGCATCAGAGGGTCTGTCTCTCGCGTCGGACAGTCCCTCTTTCCCCCCCTCCTCCGACACGAGGGGGGACAGCCGTCTCCAGCTGATGGTGAAAGCTCGATCCACAGCCAGTTATCTGCCTCATCGGCCACATTCATGGTTGTTACTTCTATGACCATGAGAAAGTGAAATATTCCTTTATATATATATCAAAAAAAAAAAAATAAATAAAAAACCTCTTATAATAACAAAGCCTAATCAACACATGTTGATATTTTTTGTAATTGGAAGCTGGCAGTGCCGGTTTCAGTGTGAGTGGAGACGAGCATTTTCATGCTTTCAAAGTGTTGAACACAAAGGTTAAACATGAACTCAGTCTAAAACAGCAGCTCTTTGCTGTGTTCGCTGACAGTCTCTCTTCCTAGTCGTTGGTTTGTTTAATGACTTTTGCCAACTCACTGTATCGGAGGAAGCCCTGCCAGACACGGTGGATCTGAGCAATCTTATGGAAAGTGGTAGGCTGTTGGTTGCACTTGATTTGCTCTTCGGGCACTCCGAGTAGGCGGAGTTTGTTTACCATCAACACAATGAAATGGTTCACAATGGGAACACTCACCTACCCGGCGCACAGGACTGCTGAAACACGTGCAGCCGTACTGCCATCAGCGCGACAACAGAAAAAAGTAGGAATGCGAGCTGTTAATCGTTGTTGTTGTTTTTATAGGAATGTTTGGCGATCGACTAGCGATGCCTTAGAGTCGACCAGTTCGATCGCTCACTCGGCCGTTTGGTGACCCACTGTAGCTACACCGTATACATAGTCACAACATATTTCAACAGCCAGCACATACTGTTAAGTCATGAAGACTAATTGGTGGTTGATGAGGGAACCTGTATTTATTAATGACCATATTATTATAGATCAGTGATCTGGACTCTGAATATTATTAATAGATCAGTGATTCTTGGACTCTGATATTATTTTAGATCAGTGATCTGGACTTCTGATATTATTATAGATCAGTGATCTGGACTCTGATATTATTTTAGATCAGTGATCTGGACTCTGCTATTATTAAGATCAGTGATTCTGGACTCTGAGTATTATTAAGATCAGTGATCTGGGACCTCTGATATTATTTTTAGATCAGTGATCTGGACTCTGATATTTATTTTTTTAGATCAGGATGACTCTGGACTCTGATTATTATTTTTTAGATCAGTGATCTGAGGACTCTGAATATTATTTTAGATCAGTGATCTTGGACCTCTGATATTATTATAGATCAGTGATCTGGGACCTCTGATATTATTTTAGATCAGTGATCTGGAAAACTCTGATATTATTATAGATAGTGATCTGGACCTCTGATATGTTTTTAGTCAGTGATCTGGACTCTGATATTATTATAGATCAGTGATCTGGACTCTGATATTAATTTAGATAGTGATCTGGATCTGATATTCATTATAGATCGTGATCTGGACTTGGATATTGATTTTAGATCAGTGATCTGGACTCTGAATATTATTTTTAGATCCGTGATCTGGACTCCTGATTTATTATAGATCATGATCTGGACTCTGATATTAATTATAGAATCAGTGATTGGAACCTGATATTTTATGTTTAAGATCAGTGATCTGGACTCTGATATTACATTTTAGATCAGTGATCTGGACTCTGATATTATTATAGATCAGTGATCTGGACTCTGATATTTTAGAATCAGTGATGCTGGCGACTCTGATATTATTTTAGATCAGTGATTCTGCGGACTCTGATTTATTATACGATCAGTGGATCTGGCTCTGATATTATTATAGATCAGTGGATCTGGACTCTGAATATTATTATAGATCAGTGATCTGGACTCCTGATATTAGTATAGATCAGTGATCTGGACTCTGATAATTAAATTAATAGATCAGTGATCTGACATCTGATATTAATTATAGATCAGTGATCTGGACCTGATATAATTATAGACAGTGATCTGGACTCTGGGGGATATTTATTATAGATCAAGTGATCTGGAACCTGATATTATTATACGATCAGTGATTGGACTCTGGATATATTATAGATCAGTGATCTGGACCTCTGATATTTATTTTAGAATCAGTGTCTGGACTCCTGTATATTATAGACTAGTGATCTGGACCTGAAATATTTATTATAGGATTCAGTTGATCTGGACTCTGAGTATTTTTTTAGATCACGTGATCGGACTCTGATATATTATAGTATCAGCTTGATCTGGACTCTGACTATTATTATAGATCAGTGATCTGGACTCTGATATTAGTTATGATCAGTGATCTGGACTCTGATATTAATTTTAGCTCAGTGTCTGGACTCTGATATTATTATTGATCAGTGATCTGACTCTGAATATTTTTATAGATCAGTGATCTGGAACTCTGATATTATTATAGATCAGTGATCTGGACTCTGATTATTATTATAAGATCAGTGATCTGGACTCTGATATTATTTTACAGATCAGTGATCTGGACTCTGAATATTCATTTTAGATCAGTGATCTGGACTCTGATATTATTATAGAGTTTCGTGATCTGGACTCTTGAATTATTTTAGATCATGAGTCTGGGACTCTGAATATTATTATAGATCAGTGATTACTCTGATATTATTTATTGCATCAGTGATCTGGACTCTGATTTATTTTAAGATCAGTGAATCTGGACTCTGAATATTTTATTGATCAGTGATCTGGACTCTGAAAATATTATTATAGATCAGTGATCTTGGACTCTGAATTATTATTATAGATTCAGTGGATCTGGGACTCTGATATTATTATAGATCAGTGATCCTGGACCTGATATATTTTTTTAA
>NW_019945175.1:22578-36751 GCF_002910315.2 Salvelinus sp. IW2-2015
CACCAGGGGAGGGGACTCGGTACTTTTCGTGGGCGAATGGGGAGGTAGATGGATGGGACATCATGGGGTGAGAGGGATGGGGACTGGGAGGTAGATGGATGGACACCAGGGGTGAGGGGACTGGGGAGGTAGATGGATGGGACACCAGGGTGAGGGGACTGGACTGGGGAGGTAGAATGGATGGACACCAGGGGTGAGGGGACTGGGACGCTGGGGAGGTAGATGGATGGGACATCAGCGGGGAGGGGACTGGACTGGGGAGGTAGAGGATGGGACACCAGGGGTGAGGGACTGGGACTGGGGAGGTAGTATGGATGGGACACCAGGGGTGAGGGGACTGGAGCTGGGGAGGTAGGATGGATGGACATCAGGGGTGAGGGGGGACTGGGACTGGGGAGTAGTGGATGGACACAGGGGGTGAGGGGGGACTGGTGGGGAGGTATGGATGGGACACCAGGGGTAGGAGCAGGGACTGGACTGGGGAGGTAGATGGATGGGACACCAGGGGTGAGGGGGCGGGGACTGGAGGTAGATGGATGGGACATCAGGGGTGAGGGGACTGACTGGGGAGGTAGATGGATGGGACACCAGGGGTGAGGGGACTGGGACTGGGGAGGTAGATGGATGGGACATCAGGGTGAGGACTGGGACTGGGGAGGTAGATAGGATGGGACACCAGGGGCAACCCAAGCCTGGAGTGGTGTGTGTGTTGGTGTGTGTGTGTTGTGTGTGTCTGTTGTGTGTCTGTGTTGTGTCTGTGTGTCTGTGTGTGTGTGTGTGTGTGGTGTGTGTTGTGTTTGTGTGTGTGTGTGTGTAAATGCTATATGTCCTGTCCTGAAGACAGCTGCTCTCATTAGTGCTGACAGTAGTCATGGATGAGATGCTGCTCTGCTGCTCTCTCTCTCTCTCTCTCTCTCTCTCTCTCTGTCTCTCTCCTCTGTCTCTGTCTCTTCTGTTCTCTCTTTTTGTGTGTGTCTCTGTCTCTGTGTGTGTCTCTCTGTCTCTCTCTCTCTCTGTCTCTCTCTCTCTTCTCTGGTGTGTGTGTCTTGCCTCTTCCTAAAGGGTCCTAAAATTCAAACTCCAAATATCTCAATGAACCCCCCTCCCCCAGCAACATAGACTTAGAATGAAAGAGTCTTCTCGTGTCCGACCCCCTCCATCTCTTTTCTTCAAAGCTGGTTTTGTTGGTCATATTATGGTCTGTAGCAGTGGCTGCATCCATGGAGATGGGCGGGCAAGGCACTAGCCTCCATTAAATATTCAGGTCTTCATTCCTCAACCGTTTCAAGTCCTGCTACCATGACAGGAACAGAAGCGGGCTGCCTCCGACAGCCACATCCTGCCTCCGACAGCTAGGCCACATCCTCCCTCCGAGCTAGGCCACATCCTCCCTCCGACAGCTAGGCCACATCCTCCCTCCGACAGCTAGCCACATCCTACCCTCCGACAGCTAGGCCACACCTGCCTCCGACAGCTAGGCCACACTCCTGCGCTCCACTGCTACAGCTAGGCCGCATCCTCCCTCCGACAGCTAGGCCGCATCCTCCCTCCGACAGCTAGGCCGCACCTCCCTCCGACAGCTAGGCCGCATCCTCCCTCCGACAGCTAGGCCGCATCCTCCTCCGCAGTAGGCCGCATCCTCCCTCCGACAGCTAGGCCGCATCCTCCCTCCGACAGCTAGGCCGCATCCCCCTCCGACAGCTAGGCCGCATCCTCCCTCCGACAGCTAGGCCGCATCCTCCCTCCGACAGCTAGGCCGCCCATCCTCCTCCGACAGCTAGGCCGCATCTCCCTCCGACAGCTAGGCCGCATCCTCCCCTCCGACAGCCTAGGCCGCATCCTCCCTCCGACAGCTAGGCCGCATCCTCCCTCCGACAGCTAGCCGCATCCTCCCTCCGACAGCTAGGCCCCATCCTCTCGACAGCTAGGCCACATCCTCCCTCCGACAGCTAGGCCACATCCTCCCTCCGACAGCTAGGCCACATCCTCCCTCCGACAGCTAGGCCACATTTCCTCCCTCCCGACAGCTAGGCCACATCCTCCCTCCGACAGCTAGGCCACATCCTCCCTCCGACAGCTAGGCCACATCCTCCTCCGACAGCTAGGCCACATCCTCCCTCCGACAGCTAGGGCCACCATCCTCCCTCCGACAGCTAGGCCACATCCTCCCTCCGACAGCTAGCCACATCCTCCCTCCGACAGCTAGCCACATCCTCCCTCCGACAAGCTAGGCCACATTCTCCCTCCGACAGCTAGGCCACATCCTCCCTCCGACAGCTAGGCCCACATCCTCCCTCCGACAGCTAGCCACATCCTCCCTCCGAGCAGGCTATGGCCACATCCTCCCTCCGACAGCTAGGCCACATCCTCCCTCCGACAGCCTAGGCCACATCCCTCCCTGCCGGACAGCTAGGCCCACATCCTCCCGCCCAGAGTTCTTCTCTCTCTGCTGATGCCTTCACTGAGAGATGTTCCTATATAGTGCACTGCTGTTGACCCAGAGAACTACATCACCCTATTCCCTATGGACCCTATTGAAAAGTAGGGTGGATTTGGGACGCAGTCCCTCTCCTAATCATTTTTATCTACCTGTAATGAATGTTTAAACTAAATGAATAGTTCATATTGCCTTTCCCCGCAGCAGTGCGCTCCCCCTCCTCTCCCGTCTCATTTTATGAAGCTAACTCCAGTCCAAAGGGGGCCATTTCCAGTTTAACTCCAGAATATCTTTCATGGGTGAGCACGTCTCCATTTTGAAAAAACATATTAGAAGGTCCATTAAAACTCTGAGGTTCCTCCTGAATGCTGATGCTCTCTCTCTCTCTCTATCTGACTGAAACATCCACTTCCAAATTATCCATTTTGCTGTTTGGCTTCACCTGGAACAGCACACTAGGTTCTGCCATTACTCATTTCTTTAGTGGTTTGTGCTTTGTGTACAACCAAGAGTTTGCTGAAAAGTTAAGGATATATATATATTTTTTAAACTCCCTTGGTAGCTTATCAATACATTGATTGATTTCTGTGTGGCTGTGATGAATAGGCTGCTATATGTCTTGACTCTCTTCATCTGGAGATTCATATGCAGGGAACAATGCGAAACACAAAACACAATTTAAATCCAAACCACCGAAGTGAATAGTATTTGCATTAATTTAAGCTCGTGGTCGCCAACCAGTCTGCAAGATAAATGTGCGTCCGATACATCACGCTGATGTATCCTCTAAACCAAATGATAAAGAAGCATTTCCACAAGTCTTTTCTCTCAGGAAAAATACTCTTCATTTATGTAGATTTATGTAGATTTAGCTAATGTCACTGCCTGCATAGAGAGCAGAGGAGGCTGGTGGGGGAGGAGCTTTATGAGGTAATGGCTGGAATGGGAATTAATGGAACGGTATCAAACGGATGGAAAAACACATGTTTAACGCCGTTTCATTGGTTGTAATCCAGCCATTAGAATGAGCCTGTCCTCCTGTAGCTCATCCCACCAGCCTCCTGTGATGGAGAGAAGTGATCGATTCAAGGAGACTTAGTTAGATGCATGGAAAGGAATTCCTAGACTATGGTGATAAGGAATGTGACGGACTATACTACTTGTAGAAGTGTGTGTCTGTGTGTGTGTGTGTGTGTGCGTGTGTGTGTGCGTGTGTGTGTGTGGGTGTGTGTGCCAGCCTGATAAATAAGTGTTTTGCAACTCAAAAAAAGGGAATCTAATGAGAACATTCTTGTTATTATTCAGTCCGTACTTCACTAGCTAATCTCCCACCTTGTATTTTAATCCTGTGTCTAGCTAATCTCCCTCACCTTGTATTTTTAATCCGTGTCTAGCTAATCTCCCACCTTGTATTTTTATCCTCGTGTCTAGCTAATCTCCACACTGTGATTTTAATCCTGTGGTTCTCAGCTAATCTCCCACCTTGTATTTTACATCCCGTGTCTAGCTAATTCCCACCTTGTATTTAATCCCGTGTCTAGCTAATCTCCACCTTGTATTTTAATCCCGTGTCTAGCTAATCTCCCACCTTGTATTTTAATCCGTGTCGAGCTTAATCTCCCACTTGTATTTAATCCTCGTGTCTAGTAATCTCCCACTTGTATTTTTAATCCTGGTCTAGCTAATCTCCCACCTTGTATTGTTATCCTGTGTCTATGCTATCTCCCACCTTGTATGTTAATCCTGCGTCTATAGTAATCTCCACCTTGTAGTTATCCGTGTACTAGCTAATTCTCCACCTTGTTTTTAATCTCTGTCTATGAATCTTACCTGAGTTTATCCTGTGTTAGCTAATCTCCACCTTGTATTTTTAATCCTCTGTGTTCTAGCTAATCTCCACCCTTGTATTTATAATCCCTGTGTCTAGCAATCTCCCACCTTGTATTTAATCCCGTGGTTAGCTAATCTCTCCACCTTGTATTTTAATCCGTGTCTAGCTAATCTTCCCACCTTCTATTTTAATCCTGTGTCTAGCTAACTCCCACCTGCTGTTTTAATTCCCGTGTCTTAGCTAATCTCCCACCTTGTATTTTAATCCGTGTCTAGCTAATCTCCCACTTGTATTTTAATCCTGTGTCTAGCTAATCTCCACCTTGTATTTTAATTCCCGTTCTAGTTAATTCCCACCTTGTATTTTAATCCTGTGTCTAGCTAATCTTCCACCTTGTATGTTAATCCTGTGTCTATGCTAACTCCCACCTTGTATTTAATCCTCGTCGTCTACAATTCCCACTGTATGTTAATCCTGTGTCTAGCTAATCTCCCACCTTGTATGTTAATCCCGTGTCTAGCTAATCTCCCACCTTGTATTTTAATCCCGTGTCTAGCTAACTCCCCACCTTGTATTTTAATCCTGTGTCTAGCTAATCTCCCACTTGTTATTTATATCCCGTGGTCTAGCTAATCTCCACCTGTATTTTAATCCCGGTCTAGCTAATCTTCTCCCACTTGATGTTAATTCCCGTGTCTAGCTTAATCTAGGAGTGGATGGAAGCAGGATGAGGGCAGCAGTCAGCGTTGAGGACTTCCTGTCGTCTTCCTAACCTCCCGCTTCCGCCGTTGAGCGCTACGCTGAATCTGAAGTCCTCAATGAGTCATCTATATGTATAGTTGCCCTACTTTTATGCCGGCCATAGGACTCTTGGTTGAAAGTAGTGCACGATGTAGAGAGACGAGGTTGCCACGCGGTTTGGCTGAGTGATGAGTGAGGTCTTAACCTGCAGACTGGGGGTTCGGAGCCGCGTCGGCCATTCTCCCCTCGCCACATTTCATCACCCCACCACACCTCTAGTGCCTTCTCACCGCAGTCCTGCATCCCAAATGCATAGTGACATAGTGCACCACATATGACCAGGCCCATATGGCACTCATATCAAGCCCAGGTCAAAGGTAGTAAACTATGTAGGATAGGGTGCCATTTTGGACAGAAATCCTGCAAGCCTGCCACAGCCTGCTTCCACCAACCCTCCAATCCCTGTTTAATAGGGATGGATATGATTTACTCGTACAGTAGACAAAGCCTTCGCACCAATTAGCCTGCGTGACAGAGTTGAAGCTGTTATTTATGACAGTCCTCTCTCGCTTTTGTCTCTTCCTTGTCTCTCTCTCTCTCTCTTTCCCTCTCTCTTTCTCTCTCCTCTCTCTCTTCTCTCTCTCTCTCTCTCTCTCTCTCTCCTCTCTCTCTCTCTCTCTCTCTCTCTCTGTCTCTCTTCTTCTGTCTCTCTCCTCTCTCTCTCTCTTTCCCTTCTCTCCTCATCTCTCTCCCCTCCTCTCTCCTCATCTCTCTTCTCTCTCCTCTCTCTCTCTCCTCATTCCTCTCTCCTCATCTCTCTCTCTCTCTCTCCCATCTCTCTCTCTCTCAACCAGGCAAGGAGTTTTGACGCACCAACCTTTAATCTCCTCTCACTGCAAGAGCCCCGACACCACAGTCTTTAATCTCCTCTCACTGCAGAGCCCCGACACCACCAGTCCTTTAATCTCCTCTCACTGCAGATCCCCCGAACACCACCAGTCCTTTAATCTCTCTCACTGCAGAGCCCCGACCCACCAGTCTTTAATCTCCTTACTGCTAAGCCCCGCACACCTTTAACTCCTCTCACTGCAGAGCCCCGACACCACCATCTTTAATCTCCTCTCACTGCAGAGCCCCGAACCCCAGTCTTTAATCTCCTCTCACTGCAGAGCCCCGACACCACCAGTCTTCTAAATCTCCTCCACTGCAGAGCCCCGACACACACCAGTCTTTAATCTCTCTCACTGCAGAGCCCCGACACCACCAGTCTTTAATCTCCTCTCACTGCAGAGCCCCGACACCACCAGTCTTTATCTCCTCTCACTGCAGAGCCCCGACACCACCAGTCTTTAATCTCCTCTCACTGCAGAGCCCCGACACCACCAGTCTTTATTCCTCTCACTGCAGAGCCCCAACCACCAGTCTTTAATCTCCTCTCACTGCAGAGCCCCGACACCACCAGTCTTTACTCTCTTAACACATGCAACGCCCCGACACCACCCAGTCTGTTTAAAATCATAACCTCACTCACATAGCAGGAAGCCCCACCACCAGTTACTTATCAATCTCCTCTCAACTGCAGCAGCCTCCGAACCACCTAGTACATTAATCTCCTCTCCACTGCAGACGACACCACGCTAATCCCCACTCAGAGCCCACACACCAGTCTTATTCTTCTCTCTCCACTGCGAACGCCACATAATTTCTCATCCTGCCAAGAGACAAACTCACCAGTCTTTAAAACGTCTCCTACTCATTGCAGAGAAACCCCGGACACACACGCCAGTTCTTAACTCCTCTCACTGACAGCAGACCCCCACTCACACCAGTCTACTTTAATCTCATCTCATCACTGCAGAACAGCACCCGAACACCACCACTACACTTTACATCTCCCCCCTCTCCACTGTCCAGAGCCCAATCGACACACCAAAAGTCTTTAAAATCTCCTCCTCACCTGCAGGAGCCCCCGACCGAGCCGCAGTCTTTGCAAGTCTTCCCTCTCACTGGCGACGCCCGACACCAGCCAGTCTTTTAATCTGTCCTCCTCACTGCAGAGCCCCGGCACACAGTCCTAATTCCCAGACCACCACAGTCTTTAAATCTCCTCTTGCACTTGCAGAGCCCCAACACCCACAGTCTTTTCAATCTTCCTCTCACCCTTGCAAGCCAGCCCAGTACACCACCACGTCTTTAATCGTCTCCTCTCACTCACCAGCGCCGCAGCCACCAAGCCAGTCTTTATCTCCTCTACTCCGACTGCAGAGCCTCCCACACACCACCCAGTCCTTTAACCTCCTCTCACTGCGGAGTACGCCCCAACAACCCCCACCAGTCTACTTAATCTGCCTCTCCGACTGACAGAGCCCCGACACCACCAGTCTTTAATCTCTGCTCCACTGGCAGAGCCCAACACCACCAGTCGTCTTGCAGCCAAATTCAACAGTTCTAAGAAGGACAACCAGGAAACTAAATTGAGGGGGGGGGTTAAAGTCATTAATTTCTCTCTGGTTGTCATTAACTGTTATATCTCTCCAAACCTTTCAGGCTGTTCCTTCTCTTTTAGCTTCTCTGTTATTACCAGTCGTGTTTAGACACGGGCGACAAGAAGGAAGAGTTCTCAACGTCATTTAGAAACCGCGATACGGTGGAGAAAGAGTTTGAAGTGGTGTTGTCGTGTGTGTGTGTGTGGTGTGTGTCGTGTGCTGTGTGTGTCGTAGAGAGACGAGAGTGAGGTGGGCCTCTGGGGTGTACAAGAGAGGAGAATATCATTAGTTTCGATATTAAGAATTAATGCATTCACTAATTATTACAGAGCAATTAACACCACTCTGCCATTTTAGTGGATCTGTACTTCAGGGGGGAATAAATCAAAAGCTAAGAGATTATTATTTCTGTTGGTAATCTTTTTCAACAGTTTTTAAAAACACTCTATAGCGCATGGCATGAGCTAGGCTAGCTGCATTCTGTCAACATTAACATGCAACGTTTCCCTCCAGCTGTCGGTGTTCGTGGTAAAAGAGGAGAAACCATGTTTATATTTGATTTCCCTGAGTAAAACTCAAACTGTCCCCCAACCACCCCGCCCACCCAATGTTGCCTCTAAGTATGTATAATTAATGGTTGCGCTGCAGGCAAACACTTAAATATAGGACCGTTTTGTCCTAATTATAGACTTTTCTCTTTTTGGTTTAAGTGAAAGCCTTTTACTAGCGGAGATGATTACTAATGTTGTTATATTGACTGTGGACCATTTACTGGCCCCGCCGGCTAATATGCTAATATGCAAATGCTAACATGCTAATGCTAA
This sequence comes from Salvelinus sp. IW2-2015, assembly GCF_002910315.2. Taxonomy (NCBI): domain Eukaryota; kingdom Metazoa; phylum Chordata; class Actinopteri; order Salmoniformes; family Salmonidae; genus Salvelinus; species Salvelinus sp. IW2-2015. The sequence goes on from NW_019945175.1 coordinate 30,898, forward strand.
TATGCTAATGCTAATATGTTCATGCTAATATGTTCATGCTAATACGCTAATGCTAATATGCTAATGTTACTGTGCTAATGCTAATATGCTAATGCTAATATGCTAATGTTCTTGTGCTAATGCTAATATGCTATTGGTATGCAGTTTCCTAGTTTTTTTAAAACGTTTTTTTTTTTAAATAGCTCATTGATACCATAAGTGCAGGTATTGTTGCAAAGTCAGATGTGTAATTGCTCTGGTACAACATATTAATAACACATTATATAACGTTATTTTTAAATGTTAGTGTTTCTAGAGCTGATTTGTTGATTGTGTTGATGATGAAAGCTAATCAATGATGATCAGTTGTAGAGAGTTATATTTCTGTTGTTAATCTTTTCCAAAGGTTAAAACACCTTTGTGTTGATGATGAAAGCTAATCAATGATGATCAGTTGATTAGTTATCTTTATTGGAGAAATATTGGATTAATATATAGACCTATAAAATAATTTTTTACCTTTGTTATTTTAATTGACTAATATCCAGCGATCTGTACATAATGCACCAAACAGGTAGATAATAAAATGGATTCCATATTATGTATATGAAATGATATTGTACCTGTTAGTAGAATGGTATATAGTGTAGCAAACATTATAGATACAATTATTGTGGGGCGGCAGGTAGCCTAGTGGTTAGAGCGTTGGACTAGTAACTAGTAAGATCAAAACTGAACAAGGCAGTTAACCCACTGTTCCCCGGTAGGCCGTCATTGAAAATAAGAATTTGTTCTTAACTGACATGCCTAGTTAAATGAATGTCAAATAAATAAAAATTAAATTGTCTTCGTAGCAGTTCACACTAGGGCTGACCCTATTTAGTTGACTGGTCGATAGTTTGGCTGTTAGTCTAACGACATTTCTTTAGTTGAGCAGTGGCAAAAAAAAGTAAAAAGTAATCAAAATCATGGTGTCTGATTGGTGCCTGTCTGAGTGGACTGATCCATTGTGAAGTCCGTGGGGATGGTACAGTKCGTCAATCTAAGACATCGGCTACTGAAATTGTATGTGGTTATACTGTGTAAGAACAATGGTGCAACACAAATAAAAAATAATATTTATTTTATAACAAATTGTGCTTTCTCCCGCGTTGGTCGCGGTCCGCGGTTCTGAAACTAAGAAAAAGAGAGGAACCCTAACTTAATTAGGTCTAAATCAATAATCAATAGCCACAATCAATTAGTTAGACTAGCCTAACTGTTAAATGTGCCTGCCTTATAAATCATTTATATACAGTACCATTTTTTTTTTTTTTTTGGTTGAGAGAATTCCGAAGAGTGTGCAAAGCTGTCATCAAGGCAAAGGGTGGCTACTTTGAAGAATCTAAAATCTAAAATATTATTTGTTATATTTGTTTATTTTTTTGGTTACACATGATTCCATATGTGTTATTTCATAGTTTTGATGTCTTCACTATTTTTCTACAACGTAGAAAATAGTGCAAATATAGAAAACCCTTGATGAGTAGGTCTGTCCAACTTTTGACTGGTACTGTGTGTATCTTGCTATGTCTCTCTCTCTCTAGCTCTCTACAGTATATCAATCTCTCTCTCTATCAATTCAAAGTGCTTTATTGGCATGAGAAACATGTTTACATGAGAAACGTGTTTACATGACCAAAGCAAGTGGAATAGACAATAAACAAGGGAAATAAACAAGTAGTAAACATTTATACTTACAAAGATCTCTCTTCTCTCTCTCTCCCTCTCCCCAGCTCCCTCTTTCTCTCTCTCTTCCCAGCTCCCTCTCTCTCTCTCTCTCCCCAGCTCCCTCTCTCTCTCTCTCTCTCTCGCTCCCCAGCTCCCTCTCTCTCTCTCTCTCTCTCTCTCTGCTCCCCAGCTCTCTCTCTCTCTCTCTCTCTCTCTCGCTCCCCAGCTCTCTCCTCTCTCCTCTCTCTCTCTCTTCTCTCTTCTCTCTCCTCTCCCCACCTTTCTCTCTCTCTCTCTCTCATCCACTTTCTCTCTCTCTCTCTCTCTCTTCTCCCCCGGTCCCTCTCTCTCTCTCCCCAGCTCCCTCTCTCTCTCTCCCCAGCTACAGTCCCCACTCTCCTTTGACACTGACCTCTCTCCTCATGTTGAAGGGAGGTATCTTCCAGGAAAATACCTATTGATTTAGATGATAATCTAGAAGTTTCATCTGTGCTCATCACATCATTCTGGTCCCCCTAAAGAAGATCCTTCTTGGGCTGACTGCCCTTTGAGAGCTTAGAGTAGGACTGCATCTCAAACAGCACCCTATTTCATATATAGTGTTCCCGTTTGGGCCCTGTCAAAAATATAGTGGCCCCGTTTGGCCCCGGTCAAAAATATAGTGGCCCGTGTTGGGCCCCGGTCAAAAATATAGTGGCCCTGTTTGGGCCCTGGTCAAAAATATAGTGGCCCTGTTTGGGCCCTGTCAAAAATATATTGGCCTCGTTTGGGGCCCTGGTCAAAATATATTGGCCGTCGTTTGGCCCTGGTCAAAAATATAGTGGCTCTGTTTGGGCCCTGGTCAAAAATATAGTGCCCTGTTTGGGCCCGGTCAAAAATATAGTGGCCCGTTTGGCCCCGGTCAAAAATATAGTGCCCGTTTGGGGCCCTGGTGGGGGGGTGGGGGGAGGGGGGGGTGTTGCCGTTAGGGTGGAGTCATTAATGTTATGTTTTCAGTTGGACATTCAGCTGGTGATCCACCCCAATCTAACCTGGTTGTTTCCTGCTAGCCTTAACGTTCCCATTAAATGATGTTTGTCCTAATGCTCAACTCTTCTTTTGGTTTTTCTGTCTCCACAGGCAGGTTCCACAATGCCCAAGATGAAGACAGTCATCACACACAGAGGSCGTGTCCCAAATGGCACCCTAAATCCCTGGGTAGTCAACTACTTTTGACTATGGCTGCTATGGCCCCTGTCAAAGGTAGTGTCATTACATAGGGATTAGGGTGTTATTAGGGCCTCCTCCAGAGATGGTCATCCGTTAATCTGCCTTCTAAAGAGCTCGACGAACGGACCCGTTGCACAACGTCACACATCCCTTGATATCTAACTCACCTAGCTTCAAACCAAGGCCTTTTTTTTTTTGGACTAAACTATTGTTGATGTAAATATCTATATATAATTTCAGAACAATGCTTATTTTGTGTCATAATTTTTTATTATAAAGGTGAATATTGAGCAATACTATTTGAACTTCTGGGAACTTTGTTGCAATCTGCTGGATTGGTATTGCTAACTATTTTAGGGATTGAATATTATTTTCAGGGTTTGTTAACACATGATTCATTCATTTACATGAACGTTTACATGAACATTTACATGAACGTGTAAATGGAGATAAAAAACTCTTTATTTAAGACAAATTTTATACCTTGAGAGAACAATGTGTAAATTTCTTGCATCACGTTAGAGTAAATAAATAATTATATTCACAAGTGTTGGTCTCCGTAGTGTTCTGTAATGGGGTTATGATGACGTTTTATAAAGAGGTAGGAYTAACAGTGGCCCTGTCGCCAATAGCACCCTTTAACCTTTATATACCCTATTCCCTACGGGACCTGGTCAGAAATAGTGCACCTTTATAGGGAATAGGGTGCCATGATCAAGTAAACGGAGTTATGATGAGAAGACACGATATGAAATTGGAAATGTTTAGAGACCGGTTTCATCCCCAAAAAAACAGACATGTACTTAAAGGTGACCAGAACTATTTTTTAGCCACTAGTCACTTACTGATTGATGTATTTAACCTGTCTGGCCTCATGTGAAGGATTGCAACACGATTCAGTCTGTTGACTGAGTGCAGTTGTATAAATCTCTGGTGTGTAAAAACAGGATTCAGTCTGTTGACAGTGCAGTGGTAGAAATCTGTGTCAATCTGTATTGATCTACTAGACATCCTATAGGCTGGCTCTGTGCTCATCTGTATGACTCCTCACTAGACGTCCTATAGGCTTGGCTCTTGTGTCAATCTGTATTTACTCCTCACTAGACGTCCTATAGTCTGGGCTCTGTGTCAATCTGTATTGACTCCTCACTAGACGTCCTATAGGCTTGGCTCTGTGTCAATCTGTATGACTCCTCACTAGACGTCTATAGGCGTGGCTCTTGTCAATCTGTATTGACTCCTTACTAGACATCCTATAGGCTTGGCTCTGTGTCATCTGTATTGACTCATTACTAGACGTCCTATAGGCTGGCTCTGTGTCAATCTGTATTGACTCCCACTAGACGTCCTAGTACTGGGCTCTGTGTCAATCTGTATTGACTCCTTACTAGATGTCCTATAGGCTTGGTCTGTGTCAATCTGTATTGACTCCTTACTAGACGTCCTATAGTCTGGCTCTGTTGTCAATCTGTATTGACTCCTTACTAGACATCCTATAGCTTGGCTCTGTGTCAATCTGTATTGACTCCTTACTAGACATCCTATAGGCTGGCTCTGTGTCAATCTGATGACTCCTTACTAGACATCCTATAGGCTGGCCCTGTGTCAATCTGTATTGACTCCTCACTAGACTCCTATAGCTGGCTCTGTCAATCTGTGTCAAAGTTACAATTGGCTCATTCATCCCCTCCTCTCCCCTGTAACTATTCCCAGTCGTTGCTGCAAATGAGAACGGTCTCAGTCAACTTACTGGTAAAATAACGGTAAATAAAAAATAAAATAAAAATAATAAAAAAATCTGTATTGACTCCTTTCATATCCCCACCTGAACCAGAGCTCTCTCTGCATCCCTACGGTATGTTCACCTGACTCTTCTGTATGAGATGGTGGTCAAACGGATGGGAGAAATATAAAGGGAGTGGGGCTGCATCTTTTTCTGTTGTATTTAACTTTCTGTCGCGGCCTTTGCCCAGCCCATGTCCACCTACCTGTCCCATATATCCTGGATCCTACTTCCGTTATCGGCATCTAGGGACTCGCGCGTGCTATCTACGCTATGCCCGCGGCGAACTCACTCACTGCAAGCTGCTAGATTTGCGTTCGAAGCGACTTGCCGGTCTCGAGGAAGGGCGTTAACCAATGATTCACCCGTTACGCATCCTGCACTATGACATCTTATTGTGCCCCACTTTAGCTTCATCAAACTATGCCCCACCTGAACGAACGCAGCGGTAGCCACGACAAACGATCGTCTCGTTCCAAGACATATGAAAAATTTACACACTTCCCCGTGGCCTGTGTTCCGACCTCCTAATGACTATGATAGTCACCATTTCCACACCACTTATGTATCCTGTAACTCATCGGTGGTTGTGCTCGTCCTCTTTCCAGTGGCCACTCCCGGATGCCTATGTGCTGGCTGGTTCTCTGTGCCGCCCTTAAAGGCTATGTACTACAGCCTACCACCACATTCTACCACAACTCCCTCCCTGTAGACCACTCCGCCAGTAAACATCTACGGCACTGCCAAACAGCACCTGCTCAACATGCAGACACCAGCATTACCATCGAGCAATCAGTATTCGACATATAGGATGCATTCAGTCATTGTCGCTTACGAGTTCTAGAGTAGAACTAAATTACATTAGAATATATGGTGCAGGTACTTAAAAAATGGGGTTAAGTAATAAAATCTAATTTGCTGAAGTAACTATTATGTAAAGGTGTTTGAATATATATGGCTTTCAACATGTTGGCTTGACAGTTTTGCTGAGAATACACCTTCAACATCCCCTGCGCATTCTTACCTGCGATAGACGATCTGATGAATAACAGCCTTAATACCCTGTTTACCTGAGTAGATGTTGAGCAATATCCACCTTAATCCCTGTTTACCTGATATATGTCTGAGTTAATCTACGACCTTAATCCCTGTTACCTGGATAGACTGGCTGAG
>NW_019945175.1:36776-50994 GCF_002910315.2 Salvelinus sp. IW2-2015
ACTCCTTCTAACATCCTATAGGCTGCTTGTGCTCAATCTGTATTGACCCTCACTAGACTCCTATAGCTTGCTCTGTGTCAATCTGTATTGACTCCTCACTAGACGTCCTATAGTCTGGGCTCTGTGTCAATCTGTATTGACTCCTCACTAGACGTCCTATAGCTTGGCTCTGTGTCAATCTGTATTGACTCCTCACTAGACGCCTATAGGCGTGGCTCTGTGTCAATCTGTATTGACTCCTACTAGACATCCTATAGGCTTGGCTCTGTGTCAATCTGTATTGACTCATTACTAGACTCCTATAGGCTTGGCTCTGTGTCAATCTGTATTGACTCCTCACTAGACGTCCTATAGGCTGGCTCTGTGTCAATCTGTATTGACTCCTTACTAGATGTCTATAGGCTTGGCTCTGTGTCAATCTGTATTGACTCCTTACTAGACGTCCTATAGTCTGGGCTCTGTGTCAATCTGTATTGACTCCTTACTAACATCCTATAGGCTTGTCGTGTCAATCTGTATTGACTCCTTACTAGACATCCTATAGCTGTCTCTGTGTCAATCTTATTGACTCCTTACTAGACATCCTATAGGCTGGCCCTGTGTCAATCTGTATTGACTCCTCACTAGACGTCCTATAGCTTCTCTGTCAATCTTGTCAAAGTTTACAATTGGCTCATTCATCCCCCTCCTCTCCCCTGTAACTATTCCCAGGTCGTTGCTGCAAATGAAACGTGTCTCAGTCAACTTACTGGTAAAATAACGGTAAAATAAAATAAAATAAAATAAATAAAAAAATCTGTATTGACTCCTTCATATCCCCACCTGAACCAGAGTTTCTCTGCTCCCTACGGTATGTTTCCACTGCTCTCTATGAGATGTGAGGGAGCATTCTGTTGTATTTCTTCTGTGTTTGCCCACCCATGTCCATCCCTGTCCCTTCCTGGTCTCTCCCCGTTTTGGCTCGGATCGCTCTGAGCTACGCTGGGGGGACCATATACACTGCTGTGCGGCGGGGGACTATATTCACCGTCGCGCCGAGTGGCATTTAGCTTCTCAAATATCCCCATGGCGACGGTGACCACGAAAGCGTGTCAGAAAATGAATTCCCCGGCCTTATGAATTATTTACCAATATAACCTCTGTTTGCCTCTCTTTCTGCACCTTTCTGTCTGGGGTTGGCTGCAATACACAGCCTCCACCCATTCCACCTCCCTCCCTGTAAACCTGGTAAACACTAGGCAGCAAACAGCCCTGCAGACACAGCATTACCACGGAACAATCCATGGATGAATAAGTCATTGTCTGCCTTACGTTTAGAGCTAAAATACATAGAATATATTCATACTATAAAAAAATTGGGTTAAGTAAATAAAATCTAATTTCTGAAGTAATATTATGTAAAGGTTTGAATATTTATGCTTCAACTGTTGGCTGACAGTTTGCTGAGAATACACCTAATCCTGTCTACCTGATAGACGTCTGAGAATACACCTTAATCCCTGTTTACCTGATAGATGTCTGAGAATACACCTATCCCTGTTTACCTGATAGATGTCTGAGAATACACCTTAATCCCTGTCTACCTGATAGACGTCTGAGAATACACCTTAATCCCTGTTACCTGATAGATGTCTGAGAATACACCTTAATCCCTGTCTACCTGATAGATGGCTGATAATACACCTTAATCCCTGTCTACCTGATAGACGTCTGAGAAAACACCTTAATCCTGTTTACCTGATAATGTCTGAGAAACACCTTAATCCCTGTCTACCTGATAGATGGCTGAGAATACACCTTAATCCTGTCTACCTGATAGATGCTGATAATACACCTTAATCCCTGTCTACCTGATAGACGTCTGAGAATACACCTTAATCCCTGTTTACCTGATAGATGTCTGAGAATACACCTAATCCTGTCTACCTGATAGATGGCTGATAATACACCTTAATCCCTGTTTACCTGATAGATGTCTGAGAATACACCTTAATTCCTGTCTACCTGATAGACGTCTGAGAATACGCCTTAATCCCTGTCTACCTGATAGACGTCTGAGAATACACCTTAATCCCTGTCTACCTGATAGATGTCTAGAATACACCTTAATCCTGTCTACCTGATAGATGGCTGATAATACACCTTAAACCCTGTTTACCTGATAGATGTCTGAGAATACACCTAATTCCTGTCTACCTGATAGACGTCTGAGAATACCCTTAATCCCTGTCTACCTGATAGACGTCTGAGAATAACACCTAATCCCTGTCTACCTGATAGACGTCTGAGAATACACCTTAATCCCTGTCTACCTGATAGATGTCTGAGAATACACCTTAATCCCTGTTTACCTGATAGACGTCTGATAATACACCTTAATCCGGTTACATGATAACGTCTGAGAATACGCCTTAATCCCTGTTACATATATAGACGTCTGAGAATACAAACAGTGTAGTTATTCCCTCCGTAATGCAATCAACAGGCAAAACGTCAGTACAGAGACAAAGTGGAGTCGCAATTCAACGGCTCAGACACGAGACCTATGTGCAGAGTCTACAGACAATCACGGACTACAAAGGGAAAACCAGCCCCGTCGCGGACACGATGTCTTGCTTCCGGACAAGCTAAACACCTTCTTCGCCCGCTTTGAGGATAACACAGTGCACTGACGCGGCCCGCTCCCAAGGACTGTGAGATCTCCTTCTCCTTGGCCGACGTGAGTAAGACATTTAAAGTGTTAACCCTCGCAAGGCTGCCTGTTTGTGCCGAAAAGCTCCCCCTGCCCCCGCCCTCCGTGTGAACTCTAGCCACAAAATTATGAAATTAGAAGGGGGGGGGGGTTCGGAAGGCTATTTTCTTGCCTGGGCGAAAATCCCCCCCTTCTAATTTCCTTAATTTTGTGACTAGAGGCAAATACTTTCTATAGAACTAGTTTCACGTCAGGATAGGCAACCCGAAATAAGTAATTCATGTATGTGTGTTATATTAAACATAGAGGAGGGAGTAAAATGTAGGCAAGCAATAAARATTTCAGAACAACTACTAGTCGAATAAGACATGGGAGAGATGACGAATTTTGGCAAAGAGATTTATTTATAGACTAATGCACTTTAAAACAAATAGCCAAACCGAAAACTTCAGACATTACCAGTGACTCCCCCTGCGATCAAACCGACATAAACACATTTTTAAATGCAGCCTAATGCGATCAGGCTGCGTTTCAGAGACTAGTCAAGGATTATATCACCTCCACCTTACTTGTCACCCTAGACCCACTTCAATTTGCATGCCGCCCCAATAGGTCCACAGATGATGCAATCGCCATCACAATGCACACTGCCCTATTCCACCTGGACAAGAGGAATACCTATATAAGAATGCTGTTCATTGAGTATAGCTCAGCATTCAACAACATAGTACCATTCAAGCTCATCATTAAGCTCGAGGCCCTGGGTCTGAACCCCACCCTGTGCAACTGGGTCCTGGACTTCCTGACGGGCCTCCCCCAGGTGGTGACGGAACGAAACAACACCTCCACTTCGCTGATCCTCAACACTGGGGCCCCACAAGGGTGCGTGCTCAGCCCCCTCCTGTATTCCCTGTTCACCCATGACTGCTTGGCCATGCACGCTTCCAACAAGTTTGCAGACAACACAGCAGTAGTAGGCCTGATTACCAACAATGACTAGACAGCCTACAGGGAGGAGATGAGGGCCCTGGCGGAGTGGTGCCAGGAGAATAACCTTTCCCTCAACGTCAACAAAATGAAGGAGCTGATCGTAGACTTCTGGAAACTGCAGAGGGAGCATCGACGAGGCAGCAGTGGAGAAGGTGGAAAGCTTGAAGTTCCTCAGCGTACACATCACTGACAATCTGAAATGGCCCACCCCCACAGACAGTGTGGCGAAGAAGGCGCAACAGCAGGCTGAAGAAATGTGGCTTGTCCCCTAAGACRCTAACTAACTTTTACAGATGCACAATTGCATCACGGSCACGTGACTCACTGTCTGTAGAAGCGATCCGTGTTCATGAACGAGGTGGTGTACCCTAATGCATTGGCCAGTGAGTGTATCAAGGTGCCAGAGTGACAGTTCCCTCAGTTTGTTTTGACTTGGAGGGGCTGCGTTGCATCGTGTTCCGTGAATAGCTCTTCTATCTGATCACTTTGTTATGATGGAGATGTGAGGAGTGTGTGTGTGTGTGTGTGTGTGTGTGMMGTGTGAGTGCGTGACACGAGTGCCAGGGTGGGATTTGGGGGGGAACAGTCATTTGCATTCACTAATGGGCCGCTGATGCCAAGTTGTTATCAGTTTATGAGAAATTAAAAAATGGAATTCTTGGCAGATGCCGACATGCAAAATATCCAGCCAATCCTATTTGCATCTTCTAATAGCCCCGTTTAGCATAACATGTCTGACTGGAGCGTGGTGGACAACAAGGCTGCTTTTAATTTCATGTCCTTACTACAGGGCTTAAATTTACAAAAATGCGTCCCAAATGGCACCCTATTCCATACATAGTGCACTACTTTTGACCATAGGGCTCTGGTCTAAAGTAGTGTACTATATAGGGAATAGGGTTCTATAGGGCTCTGGTCTAAAGTAGTGCACTATATATAGGGAATAGGGTTCCATAGGGCTCTGGTCTAAAGTAGTGCACTATATAGGGAATAGGGTTCCATAGGGCTCTGGTCTAAAGTAGTGCACTATGTAGGGAATAGGGTTCTATAGGGCTCTGGTCTAAAGTAGTGCACTATATAGGGAATAGGGTTCTATAGGAATCTGGTCTAAAGTAGTGCACTATGTAGGGAATAGGGTGCCATTTGAGACAGAAGCTTACAAAGAGATGGTGGTCAGATAGACTATTTGTGTGTTAGCTCCGTTCGCCATATGGCACCTCCTGTTGGTTCAATAACCCACATTGTTATCAGGAAATATTCAAAACATATGGAAATGACTTCTTGTGCTGCCTGTCCTTAAGGACAGGGAGAGTAGAGATCTTTATACTTATCGACCCATTTCAAGGCTTCCTTGTCAAGCTAAGATTCTTGAACGTTTGGTAAATTTACAAATTTGCTATTTTTTTATCTGAGAAAAGTATTTAGAATGTAAACCAATCAGGGTTTAGGCCTCGACATCCAATCAGGGTTTAGGCCATGCCATCCAATCAGGGTTTAGGCCTGGGCATAGCAGTATCACAGCATCTACATTAGTTGTTAATGATCTTGTCAATACTTTAGATGCTAAAATTAAATGTGCTGCTTGGTTTGTAGACCTGTCAAAAGCTTTTTGATACTGTTGATCGTGTTATTTTATAGATTACGTTGTTCTCGATAGGTCTGAGCTCTGACGCCTGTTCTTGGTTTCATGATTATCTTAGTGACAGAAATCAGGCCGTCGTGATTGATGGGGTTAAGTCTGAATTTCTTGATGTACATAAAGGTGTACCACAAGGGTCCATTTTGGGACCTGTTCTCTTCACTATTAATATAAACAACATTGGTCAATCTGTTAAAAAATCATAAACTTCATCTATATGTGGATGAAAGTATTATGTATGATATTGCCCTAACTGTTGATCTGACTGTTGATCTGACTGTTGATCTGGCTGTTGATCTGGCTGTTGATCTGGCTGTTGATCTGGCTGTTTGATTTGACTGCTATGACTTGATCTACTGTTCTGACTGTTGATCTGACTGTTGATCTCTGACTGTTGATCTGGCTGTTGATCTGCGCTGTTGATCTGACTGTTGATCTGGACTGTTGATCTGACTGTTGATCTGTTGATCGCTGTTGAATCTGACTGTTGATCTGGCTGTTGATCTGACTGTTGATCTGGCTGTTGATCTGGATGTTGATCTGACTGTTGATCTGCCTGTTGATCTGACTGTTGATCTGCTGTTGCCCCGGCAGTTGATCTGACTGTTGCCCCGGCGTTGCCCGGCTGTTGATCTGACTGTTGATCTGGCTGTTTATCTGGCCGTTGATCTGACTGTTGATCTGACCGTTGATCTGGCTGTTGATCTTACTGTTGATCTGGCTGTTGATCTGGCTGTTGATCTGACTGTTGATCTGACTGTGTCAAAACTACAGTCAGATTTATAGCTATGCAGGAATCCCTAGCTGATATTAAAAAACGGGTGCTTAATATGGGCAAAACGAAATAAATGTTGGTTTTAAACTCTCTAAACAATGTCTCAGATGGACTACATGTTCCATCATTAGAATGTCTCAGATGGACTACATGTTCCATCATTAGAATGTCTCAGATGGACTACATGTTCCATCTTAGAATGTCTCAGATGGACTACATGTTCCATCATTAGAATGTCTCAGATGGACTACATGTCCATCATTAGAATGTCTCAGATGGACTACATGTTCCATCATTAGAAGTCTCAGATGGACTACATGTCCATCATTAGAATGTCTCAGATGGACTACATGTCCATCATTAGAATGTTTCAGATGGACTACATGTTCCATCATTAGAATGTCTCAGATGGACTACATGTTCCATCATTAGAATGTCTCAGATGGACTACATGTTCCATCATTAGAATCTCAGATGGACTACATGTTCCATCATTAGAATGTCTCAGATGGACTACATGTTCCATCATTAGAATGTCTCAGATGGACTACATGTTCCATCATTAGAATGTCTCAGATGGACTACATGTTCCATCATTAGAATCTCAGATGGACTACATGTTCCATCATTAGAATGTCTCAGATGGACTACATGTTCCATCATTAGAATGTCTCAGATGGACTACATTTCCATCATTAGAATGTCTCAGATGGACTACATGTTCCATCATTAGAATGTCTCAGATGGACTACATGTTCCATCATTAGAATGTCTCAGATGGACTACATGTTCCATCATTAGAATGTCTCAGATGGACTACATGTTCCATCATTAGAATGTCTCAGATGACTACATGTTCCACATTAGAATTCTCAGATGACTACATGTTCCATCATTAGAATGTCTCAGATGGACTACATGTTCCATCATTAGAATGTCTCAGATGGACTACATGTTCCATCATTAGAATGTCTCAGATGGACTACATGTTCCATCATTAGAATGTCTCAGATGGACTACATGTTCCATCATTAGAATGTCTCAGATGGACTACATGTTCCATCATTAGAATGTCTCAGATGGACTACATGTTCCATCATTAGAATGTCTCAGAGGACTACATGTTCCATCATTAGAATTCTCAGATGGACTACATGTTCCATCATTAGAATGTCTCAGATGGACTACATTTCCATCATTAGAATTCTCAGATGGACTACATGTTTCATCATTAGAATGTCTCAGATGGACTACATGTTCCATCATTAGAATGTCTCAGATGACTACATGTTCCATCATTAGAATGTCTCAGATGGACTACATGTTCCATCATTAGAATGTCTCAGATGGACTACATGTTCCATCATTAGAATGTCTCAGATGGACTACATGTTCCATCATTAGAATGTCTCAGATGGACTACATGTTCCATCATTAGAATGTCTCAGATGGACTACATGTTCCATCATTTAGAATGTCTCAGATGGACTACATGTTCCATCATTAGAATGTCTCAGATGGACTACATGTTCCATCATTAGAATGTCTCAGATGGACTACATGTTCACTCATTAGATGGTTCTCCAATCGAACGTTTTCCTGCATATAAATACTTAGGCATTTGGATTGATATGGATTTGACGTTTAAAAAACATAGATGAGCTGTTGAAGAAGCTAAGATTTGAAGTTGTCTTCTTCTACAGAAACAGATGGTGTCTTTCTCTAAGCAGTAGGAAGCAGATTATTCAGTCAATCTTTTTGATCTGTTCTTTATTATGGTGATATTATTAATCAAAGTGCAGCTGCTACTCCTCTTAAACCTTTGGATGCCATCTACCATAGCGCCCTTCGTTTTGTTACAGGCGACATGTTTGATATTCATCACTGTGTCCTGTATGATAAGGTTGGCTGGATGCTAGAAGATCTCTCAATTACTCCCTTTTTGTTTACAAGGCGCTACTTCATAAACGTCCGTCTTATCTAACTTTGCTGTTGACGTATAGACACTTGAGTTGCCTAACCCGTTCACAGTATTGGTTAACTCTTCGAGGTTCCTAGGATCTACACCTAGCTAGGTAAATCTGCTTTTAGTTTTAAGGCACCGTATTGCTGGAACAGAATTCTAAATTATTGTCATCTTCAAAATACAGTGTGTGTGTAAATACAGTGTGTGTGTAAATACAGTGTGTGTGTAAATACAGTGTGTGTGTAAATACAGTGTGTGTGTAAATACAGTGTGTGTGTAATGTGTATATATATATATATACACATTACAATACAAAAACACACTCATGGGAAGCACAAATAAAACATCACTAATCCTTCAGAAAAACAGTTACATTCTGAACAGAATCAGAACATCAAGATGAAATGTATTTGGAATTAACCCTTATTCAAGGGTTTTTCTTTATTTTTTAAAACTATTTTCAACATTGTAGAAAATAGCTGCTACTCTCTGTTGTTATCATCTACGCAAAGTCACTTTAATAACTCTACCCACGTATTACCTCAATTACCTCGGCTAATCAGTGCCCCCGCACATTGACTCTGTACCAGTAACCGCCTGTGTATAGTTTCGCTATTGTTATTTTACCGCTGCTCTTTAATTACGTGTTACTTTTATCTCTTATTCTTATTCATATTTGTTTATGTTTTTATTTTTGAAACTGTATTGTGTTGGTTAGGGGCTCGTAAGTAAACATTTCACTGTAAGGTCTACACCTGTTGTATTCAGCGCATGTGACTAATACAATTTGATTTGATTTTAATACTGGAGACTTCAAAACTATGAAATAACACATATCGAATCATGTAGTAACCAAAAAAGTGTTAAAAAAATGAATATATATGTTATATTTGAGAATCTTCAAAGTGGCCACCCTTTGCCTTGACGACAGCTTTGCACACTCTTTGAATTCTCTCAACTAGCTTCATGAAGAATGCGTTTCCAACAGTCAACAATTCCCACATATGCTGAGCACTTGTTGGCTGGTTTTCCTTCACTCTGCGGTCCAACTCATCCCAAACCATCTCAGTTGGGTTGAGGTCGGGTGATTGTGGAGGCCAGGTCATCTGATGCAGCACTCCATCACTCTCCTTAGTCAAATCGCCTGGAGGTGGAGGTGTGTGGAGGTGTGTTGGGTCATTGTCCTGTTGACCAACAAATGATAGTCCACCTAAGGGCAAACCAGATGGGATGGCGTATCGCTGCAGAATGCTGTGGTAGCCATGCTGGTTAAGTGTGCCTTGAATTCTAAATAAATCACAGACAGTGTCACCAGCAAAGCACCATCACACCTCCTCCTCCAGGCTTCACGGTGGGAAACACACATGCGGAGATCATCCGTTCACCTACTCGTCTCACAAAGACACGTCGGTTGGACCAAAAATCTCACATTTGGACTCAACAGACCAAAGTACAGATTTCCACCGGTCTAATGTCCATTGCTCGTGTTTCTTGGCACAAGCAAGTCTCTTATTATTATTGGTGTCCTTTAGTAGTGGTTTCTTTGCAGCAATTCGACCATGAAGGTCTGATTCACGCAGTCTCCTCCTCCTCTGCATGCCCAAAGTAAACTGCCTGTTACTCAGGCCCAGAAGTTAGGATATGCATATACTTGGTAGCATTGGATAGAACTTTTAAAATAACGACTGTGAGTATAACAGAACTGATATGGCAGGCGAGAACCAGAGGAAAATTCATCAGGACTTTTATTTTATTTTTAATTTTATTTTTTTTAGATCACAGGCCATTTCATTGCTAGCCTATGGAAAATACAAATAGATAGGACCCATATTGCAGTTCCTATGGCTTCCACTAGATGTCAACAGTCTTTAGAAAGGGGTTCAGGCTTGTTTTTTGAAAAATGAGCAAGTAGTTGGAAGAAGTACAAGGTGTCTCTCAGTAGAAAAGTAGTCTTGTTGGTGCGTGAATGAGGTCCGCGCTCTTCGTTATTTATCTTCCCTATTGTACTATCCTCCTTCTTAAATATTATCGTTTATTTAGATATTAGAGTACCTGAGGATTAATTAGAAACATCGTTTGACTTGTTTGGACGAACTTTACCGGTAACTTTTTGGATTCGTTTGTATGCATGTTGAACGAGTGGATTACTGAGATCATTGGCGCCAACTAAACAGACTTTTTTGGGATATAAAGAAGGACTTTATCGAACACAACGACCTTGTGTAGCTGGGACCCTTGGGATTGCAAACAGAGGACGATCTTCAAAGGTAAGTGATTTATTTATTTGTGATTTTGTGACGCCTGTGCTGGTTGAAAAAGTATTTTGGTGTGGGGCGCTGTCCTCAGATAATCCAATGGTATGCTTTCGCCATAAAGCCTTTTTGAAATCTGACAACGCGGCTGGATTAACAAGAAGTTAAGCTTTTTTTGTATTTTCATGAATGCTTAATTTTATGATTTTTGTATTTTGAATTTCGCGCAATTTCACCGGATGTTGTCGTAGGTGTCCCGCTAGCGGTTCATGCGCCAAAAGAGGTGTTAACAAGACACACCTGTTAATTGAAATGCATTCCAGGTGAATACCTCATGAAGCTGGTTGAGAGAATGCCAAGAGTGTGTAAAGCTGTTATCAAGGCAAAGGGTGGCTACTTTGAAGACTACTTTGAAGACTCTCAAATATAAAATATATTTATATTTGTTTTAATACTTTTTTGGTTACTACATGATTTCATATGTGTTATTTAATAGTTTTGATGTCTTCACTCTATTATTCTACAATGTAAAAATAATTAAAAACCTTGGAATGAGTAGGTGTGTCAACTTTTGACTGGTACTGTATGTATATAAGTATATAATATAACACCCCACAACAGTACATATATATACTGTATATATAAATTCAGCAAAAAAAGAGGCCTTTCTACTGACTCTGAAAAACACCAAAAGAAAGATGCCCAGGGTCCTTGCTCATCTGCGTGAATGTGCCTTAGGCATGCTGCAAGGAGGCATGAGGACTGCAGATGTGGCCAGGGCAATAAATTGCAATGTCTTTACTGTGAGATGCCTAAGACAGCGCTACAGGGAGACAGGACGGACAGCTGATCGTCCTCGCAGTGGCAGACCACGTGTAACAACACCTGCACAGGATCGATACATCCGAACATCACAGGTACAGGATGGCAGCAACAACTGCCCGAGTTACACCAGGAACGCACAATCTCTCCATCAGTGCTCAGACTGTCCACAATAGGCTGAGAGAGGCTGGACTGAGGGCTTGTAGGCCTGTTGTAAGGCAGGTCCTCCCCAGACATCACCGGCAACAATGTCGCCTATGGGCACAAACCCATCGTCGCTGGACCAGACAGGACTGGCAAAAAGTGCTCTTCACTGACGAGTCGCGGTTTTGTTTCACCAGGGGTGATGGTCGGATTCGTGTTTATCGTCGAAGGGATGAGCGTTACACCGAGGCCTGTACTCTGGAGTGGGATCGATTTGGAGGTGGAGGGTCCGTCATTGTCTGGGGAGGTGTGTCACAGCATCATCGGACTGAGCTTGTTGTCATTGCAGGAAATCTCAACGCTGTGTGTTACAGGGAAGACATCCTCCTCCCTCATGTGGTACCCTTCCTGCAGGCTTATCCTGACATGCATGACAATGCCACCAGCCATACTGCTCGTTCTGTGCATGATTCCTGTAAGACAGGAATGTCAGTGTTCTGCCATGGCCAGCGAAAAGCCCGGATCTCAATCCCATTGAGCATGTCTGGGACCTGTTGGATCGGAGGGTGAGGGCTAGGGCCATTCCCCCCAGAAATGTCTGGGAACGTGCAGGTGCCTTGGTGGAAGAGTGGGGTAACATCTCACAGCAAGAACTGGCAAATCTGGTGCAGTCCATGAGGAGGAGATGCCCTCCAGTACTTAATGCAGCTGGTGGCCACACCAGATACTGACTGTTACTTCTGATTGTGACCCCCCCTTTGTTCAGGGACATATTAGTCAATTTCTGTTAGTCACATGTCTGTGAAACTTGTTGTTGAATGTTGTTATGTTCATACAGTAGCATCGACCAGATTTCTCTGTTTATGAGTCCTCCAGATCAGAGCAGTAGAGATGACCAGGGATTTCTCTGTTTAGTAGTCCACCAGATCAGAGGCAGTAGGGATGACCAGGGATGTTCTCTGTTTAGTGAGTCCTCCAGATCAGAGGCAGTAGGACGACCAGGGATGTTCTCTTGATAAGTGAATTGGAATTGGACGATTTTCCTGTCAAATGTAACGAGTAATTTTGGTGTCAGGGAAAATGTACGGAGTAAAAATACATTATTTTCTTTAGGAATGTAGTGAATTCAAAGTAAAAGTTGGCAAAAACATAAACAGTAAAGTACAGATATCCCAAAAAACTAGTATTTTTTACTTAAGTACTATACACCACTGCTTTCCAGAAGCCTTGAGAAAATCGTCGGGCTGCGGGGACTGTGTGGGGGATTCATTCTACTATCTGTACTTACTGGTGACACAGAGGTTGAAATAAACTATTGTATTATTATTAAATTTTTAAACCTTAATTTTACATATTGAGACCGAGTCTCTTTTACAAATGCGCCCAGAAGGGTACATCATAAATTACTCCAGTGTTAGCCTCATTCACGGCTTCCTGTTAAGGCTAGCTGATTTCAAGGTTTTACTGCTACCTACAAAGCATTACATGGCTTGCTCCTACCTATCTTTCCGATTTGGTCCTGCCTACATACCTACACGTACCTACCGGTCACAAGACGCAGCCTCCTTATTGTCCCTAGAATTTCTAAAAACAGCTGGAGCAGGGCTTTCTCCTATAGAGCTCCATTTTATGAATGGTCTGCCTATCCATGTGAGAGACGCAGACTCGGTCTCAACCTTTAAGTCTTTACTGAAGACTCATCTCTTCAGTAGGTCCTATGATTGAGTGTAGTCTGGCCGGGTCCCCTCTCTCCACTGGGATTCTCTGCCTCTAACCCTATACAGGGCTGAGTCACTGGCTTACTGGTGCTCTTCATGCCGTCCCTAGGAGGGGTGCGTCACTTGAGTGGGTTGAGTCACAGACGTGATCTTCCTGTCTGGGTTGGCGCCCCCCCTTGGTTTGTGCCGTGGCGGGGATCTTTGTGGACTATACTCGGCCTTGTCTCAAGGATGGTAAGTTGGTGGTTGAAGATATCCCTCAGTGGTGTGGGGCTGTGCTTTGGCAAAGTGGGTGGGGTTATATCCTTCCTGTTTGGCCCTGTCCGGGGGTATCATCGGATGGTGCCACAGTGTCTCCCGACCGTCCTGTTCTCAGCCTCAGTATTTATGCTGCAGTAGTTTATGTTCGGGGCTAGGGTCAGTCTGTTATATCTGGAGTACTTCTCTGTCTATCCGGTGTCCTGTGTGAATTTAAGTATGCTCTCGTGTAATTCTCTTTTCTCTTTCTCTCTTCTCGGAGGACCTGAGCCTAGGACCATGCCTCAGGACTACCTGGCCTGATGACTCCTTGCTGTCCCCAGTCCACTTGGTCATGCTGCTGCTCCAGTTTCAACTGTTCTGCCTGCGACTATGGAACCCTGACCTGTTTCACCGGACGTGCTACCTTGTCCCGGACCTGCTGTTTTGGACTCTCTCTCTCTACCGCACCTGCGTGTCTCTAACTCTTAATGATCGGCTATGAAAAGCAAACTGACATTTACTCCTGAGGTACTGACCTGTTGCACCCTTGACAACCACTGTGTGATTATTATTATTTGACCTTGTTGTCATCTATGAATGTTTTAACATATTGGCCATGTTCTGTTATAATCTCACCCGGCACAACCAGAAGAGGACTGGCCACCCCTCACAGCCTGGTTCCTCTCTAGGTTTCTTCCTAGGTTCCGGCCTTTCTAGGGAGTTTTTCCTAGCCACCATGCTTCTACATCTGCATTGCTTGCTGTTTGGGGTTTTGGGCTGGTTTCTGTACAGACTTTGTGACATCGGCTGATGTAAAAAGGGCTTTATAAATACATTTGATTGATTGCTTGATTGATTGATTGATTGCTAAATAAATAAACATATTATACCCAACCTAAACTCAGCAAAAAAGAAACGTCCTCTCACTGTCAACTGCGTTTATTTTCAGCAAACTTAACATGTGTAAATATTTGTTATGA
>NW_019945175.1:51080-56642 GCF_002910315.2 Salvelinus sp. IW2-2015
CGCCCGCGACCCCAGCAGGCCACAAATGTGCATGTGTCTGCTCAAACGTAGAAAAGACTCCAAGGTGTAATGAGGCCCGACGTCCACATGGTGGGGTTGTACTTTACAGCCCAGCACCGGTGCAGGGACGTTTGGCAAATTTGCCAGAGAACACCAAGATTGGCAAATTGTGTCAAGAACCCATCCAGCCAACGATTTTTAAAATTTTTTTACAGGGAAGACAAAAATATGTAAATCTATTAGCTAACCCGTCAGCAAAAGAACACCACTTTTCTTACTCCATCAGTTTTTTTACTCCATCAGGAGCTATCACAAATTCGACCAAATAAAGAAATTAAATAGCCACGAACAAGAAACAACTTCATCAGATGACAGTCTCGATAACATATTTATGTTTATAGCATATGTTTTTTTAGAAAAATGTGAAATTTTTCAGTATAATCATAGTTTACATTTCAGACTTTACGAATCAGAAAGAAAATTGCACCCGAAAGCAACCATAATATTTACAGACACACAACGTCAACTACCTAATTACTCATCATAAAACATTTCAGAAAAAAATTATGGTTATAGCAAAATGAAAGACAAAAGATCTTGTGGAATACAAAAGCCAATTATTTCCATTTTTAAGTGTATTTACAGCAAAAAACACAATATATCGTTATATTAGCTTACTGCAATAAGCTAACACACAAGAAGCATTGTTTCCAAGTAAATCGCGTAGCCATTAAGCCACAGTTCGACAATATATGAAATAGCATCCCAAATTGGGTCCTTATCTTTGTTGAGCTTCCATCAGAATGTTCTACAAGGGTCCCTTATGTTCAGAACCGTCTTTGTTTGATCCAGAAAACAAACTTATTTCCCTCTTCGAATTAGCAAAGCCACAATAGCCGGGCGGCCTAACCTCTCCATCTTTGAACAAATTTCGTCCAACGCATCACATCAAAGGTCCCGAATAAATTTCAAAATATAATTAAACTAGATTGAAAAAACAGTACTTTAGGCATGAATATTGTACATGTATTTCAAATAAAATCGAAGCCGGAGATCATATTCCACCTATTAACGCACGGTTTTCCAGGAGGCGATTCCAGGCCAACTTCGCGCCTTTCGAACAAAAAAATAATGGCCGGACCTCCACTCCAAGAGGTTGTATTCATCCCAGAACGCAGATACTCAGTCATTTCTGCTCTCACTTCCGCCTTGGACAACCAGTGGAAGGCTATGACGTGTTTTCTACAGTCCTAAGTGGACATGGCCCTTTTATAGACAAGCTCTGAAGAAAGACATCGGCTTTTGGAAAATCTCACTTGGCCGGATAGGAAATGGGGCTGTAAAAAGGTTCTTGTTTCACTTAGAGAAATAATTCAAACGGTTTTAGAAACTAGAGAGTGTTTTCTATACAATAGTAATAATAATATGCATATTGTACGAGCAAGAAAATTGAGACGAGGCGTTTGATAATGGCCACCTCTTTCAGGTTACTCACTGCTGCTCCTTCAGCCATAACAGGTTATGTTGTCTCACTCTCTGCAGAACTTCCACCTGATGGACTCTCACCTCACTGTGATGCTGTCCAGGAGACTGGTGTGGACTGTAGAGTCATGGTTACTACCCCTTATATCTATCTCTAGGGGCAGGAGACTGGTGAGGACTGTAGAGTCATGGTTCTACCCCTTCTATATCTCTAGGGGCCAGGAGACTGGTGTGGTGGACTATAGAGTCATGGTTACTACCCCTTCTATCTGTCTCTATCACCCTCTCTCTTTCTTCTCTCTCTCTTTCTCTCTCTATCTATCACTAGGGGCCAGGAGACTGGTTTTACATTAGAAATGAAAAAGCTATTACATTATGGACTAGTCATCAATGATTGTCCACTCCTGTTAGGGCTGGGAATTACCAGGGACTTCATGATGCGATATTATCACATGCTTAGGGCCAATACGATAAGTATTTTGATTGTCACAATTCTATATGCATTGCAATTGTGGAGAAGAGGCGTCTCAGCCAGACCACCTGCCCCTGTAGAAGAGGCTCCCAGCCAGACCACCTACCCAGCCCCTGTAAAAGAGGCTCCTGGCCAGACCACCCTGCCCAGCCCCTGTAAAAGAGGCTCCTGGCCAGACCACCTGCCCAGCCCTGTAAAGGAGGCTCCCAGCCAGGCCACCTACCCACCCCTGTAAAAGAGGCTCCTGGCCAGACCACCCTGCCCAGCCCTGTAGAAGAGGCTCCTGACCAGACCACCCTACCCAGCCAGACCACCCTACCCAGCCCCTGAAAAGAGGCTCCCAGCCAGACCACCCTACCCAGCCAGACCACGCCTACCAGCCCCTGAAAGAGGCTCCTGGCCAGACCACCCTGCCCAGCCCCTGTAGAAGAGGCTCCCAGCCAGACCACCTGCCCAGCCCCTGTAGAAGAGGCTCCCAGCCAGACCACCCTGCCAACCCCTGTAGAAGAGGCTCCTAGCCAGACCACCCAGCCCCTGTAGAAGAGGCCCCAGCCAGACCACCCTACCCAGCCCCTGTAGAAGAGGCTCCCAGCCAGCCACCCTGCCCAGCCCCTGTAGAAGAGGCTCCCAGCCAGACCACCCTGCCCAGCCCCTGTAGAAGAGGCTCCCAGCCAGACCACCCTGCCCAACCCTGTAGAAGAGGCTCCCAGCCAGACCACCCTACCCAGCCAGACCACCCTACCCAGCCCCTGTAGAAGAGGCTCCTGACCAGACCACCCTACCCAGCCAGACCACCCTACCCAGCCCCTGTAGAAGAGGCTCCTGGCCAGACCACCTCTTGCCCACCCCTGTAAAAGAGGCTCCTAGCCAGACCACCCAGCCCCTGTAGAAGAGCATTTTAATATCAACACCTAAACTACACAAAAACAATCAAATACATTTCTGAATGTAGCCCGAGCGTCAATTCCCCAAATTTGCGAATAAAGATTTACTGACTTTCATCTCGTAGACTGGGAAAAGCAATGTAGGTTGGATCTCGTCACCACCTCTGTCGTGTACCATTACATTCACACACAAACAGTAGGTATCCTACGCACATACTGTATCACTACCCAGCCGACAAATATTAGGGAGACCTTGAGACCTTGAAGTCCTACCTGTCCTCTCCCAAATCTCTAGTCAGGTCGGCACCGAATTTAGCTCAGACGGTCTGAGATACTATAAAGACATATTGTACAGATATATTGTTTTACCCTAATTCTGACTAAAACTACACTCACATATATATAATTGTACTGAGTAAAACTACACACATCATTAGAATAATTTCATGATTCTAATCAATTTCATACAATTATATGGTTTCAGGGTGGAATATTCTAATCATTAATTTAAACATATAAATTCCATTATCAGTATGTCTATGTTGTGTTCTGGTTTGCATAGTGTTGGTGAGCTGATTATCGTTGTCTCTGATTGGGGATCATATTTAAGTCTCCATTGTTCCCACCTGGGGTGTGGGATATTGTTTTGTGTTTGTGCATGTGCACCACGCAGTCACGTTTCGTTGTTAGTTTATTGTTTATTGTTTTGTTTTTGCTAAGTATCACTATTAATAAATTATGTGGAACTCAACCTTCGCTGCGCCTTGGTCCGTCTCTGACAGGTGGTTACGGAGGAAGAACCTGGTGAAAATACAGAGAGTGGTTACGGAGGAAGAACCTGGAGAAAATACAGAGAGGGGTTACGGAGGAAGAACCTGGAGAAAATACAGAGAGTGGTTACGGAGGAAGAACCTGGAGAAAATGCAGAGAGAGGTTACGGAGGAAGAACCTGGAGAAAATACAGAGAGAGGTTACGGAGGTAGAACTGGAGAAAATGCAGAGAGAGGTTACGGAGGAAGAACCTGGAGAAAATACAGAGAGATGTTATGGAGGAAGAACCTGGAGAAAATACAAGAGAGGTTACGGAGAAGAACCTGGAGAAAAAACAGAGAGAGGTTACGGAGGAGAACTGGAGAAAATACAGAGAGAGGTTACGGAGGAAGAACCTGGAAGAAATACAGAGAGAGGTTACGGAGGAAGAACCTGGAGAAAATACAGAGAGAGGTTACGGAGGAAGAACCTGGAGAAAATACAGAGAGAGGTTACGGAGGAGAACCTGGAGAAATACAGAGAGAGGTTACGGAGGAAGACCTGGAGAAAATACAGAGGGTGGTTACGGAGGAAGAACCTGGGAAAATACAGAGAGAGTTTACGGAGGAAGAACCTGGAGAAAATACAGAGGGTGGTTACGGAGGAAGAACCTGGAAAAATACAGAGGTGGTTACGGAGGAAGAACTTGGAGAAAATACAGAGGAGTTTACGGAGGAAGAACCTGGGGAAATACAGAGGGTGGTTACGGAGGAAGAACTGGAGAAAATACAGAGGGTGGTTACGGAGGAAGAACCTGGAGAAATACAGAGAGTGGTTACGGAGGAAGAACCTGGAGAAAATGCAGAGAGAGGTTACAGAGGAAGAACCTGGAGAAAATACAGAGAGTGGTTACGGAGGAAGAACCTGGAGAAAATACAGAGAGAGGTTACGGAGGAACCCTGGAGAAATACAGAGAGAGGTTACGGAGGAAGAACCTGGAGAAAATACAGAGGGTGGTTACGGAGGAAGAACCTGGAGAAAATACAGAGGGTGGTTACGGAGGAAGAACCTGGAGAAAATACAGAGAGTGGTTACGGAGGATGAACCTGCAGAAAATACAGAGAGAGGTTACAGAGGAAGAACCTGGAGAAAATACAGAGAGTGGTTACGGAGGAAGAACCTGGAGAAAATGCAGGGAGAGGTTACGGAGGAAGACCTGGAGAAAAATACAGAGAGAGGTTACGGAGGAAGAACCTGGAGAAAATAGAGAGTGGTTACGGGAGGAAGAACCTGGAGAAAATACAGAGAGAGGTTACGGAGGAAGAACCTGGAGAAATACAGAGAGAGGTTACGGGGAAGACCTGGAGAAAATACAGAGAGAGTTTACGGAGGAAGAACCTGGAGAAAATACAGAGAGATGTTACGAGGAAGAACTGGAAAAATACAGAGAGAGGTTAGGAGGAAGAACCTGGAGAAAATACAGAGGAGTTTACGGAGGAAGAACCTGGAGAAAATACAGAGAGAGGTTACGGAGGAGAACCTGGAGAAAATACAGAGAGTGGTTACGGAGAAGAACCTGAGAAAATACAGAGAGAGGTTACGGAGGTAGAACTGGAGAAAATAAAGAGAGAGGTTACAGAGGAAAGTTCACGCCCTGACCGTAGAGATCCTCTTTATGTCTCTATTTTGGTTGGTCAGGGCGTGAGTTTGGATGGGCATTCTATGTCTGGTGTTCTATGTTGTCCTAGTGTTGTATTTCTGTGTATTTGGCCGGGTATGGTTCTCAATCTCTGATTGAGAATTATACTCGGTTACCCTGTTCCCACCTGTGTTTGTGAGTGTTGTTTCCTGTTTAGTGTTTGTTTCACCTTTCAGGCCTGTGCGTTTGTCGTGTTTGTTGTTTTGTCAGTGTTTCATATTTTAATTAAATAGAATGACACTTACTACGCTGCACCTTGGTCCTCTTCTTATCTC
>NW_019945175.1:58422-64827 GCF_002910315.2 Salvelinus sp. IW2-2015
ATGTGTCTGCTCAAACGAGTCAAACAGACTCCATGAGGTGGTATGAGGCCCGACGTCCACATTGGGGGTGTCCTTACAGCCCAGCACCGTGCAGCACGTGGCATTTGCCAGAGAACACCAAGATTGGCAATTGTGTCAAGAACCCATCCAGCCAACAATTTTTAAAATGTTTACAGGGAAGACAAAATATGTAAATCTATTAGCTAACCACGTCAGCAAAAAGACACCACTTTTCTTACTCCATCAGTTTTTTACTCCATCAGTAGCTATCACAAATTCGACCAAATATAAAGAAATAAATAGCCACTAACCAAGAAACAACTTCATCAGATGACAGTCTGATAACATATTATGGTATAGCATATGTTTTTTTAGAAAAATGTGAATTTTTCAGGTATAAATCATAGTTTACATTTCAGCTACAATCAGAAATTGCACGCCGAAAGCAGCCATAAATATTTACAGACCACCAACGTCAACTACCTACATTAACTCATCATAAAACATTTCAGAAAAAATATGGTGTATAGCAAAATGAAAGACAAAAGATTTGTGAATACAAGCCAATATTTCCGATTTTTTTTAAGTGTTTTACAGCAAAAACACAATATATCGTTATATTAGCTTACTGCAAAGCTAACACACAGACATTGTTTCCAAGTAAATCGGTAGCGATAGCACAGTTCGACAATATATGAAATAGCATCCCAAATGGGTCCTTATCTTTGTTGATCTTCCATCAGAATGTTACAAAGGGTCCTTTGTTCAGAACTCTTTTGTTGGATCAGAACCGAACTATTTCCCTCTTGAATTAGCAAGCACAATAGCCGTGCGCCTAACCTCTCCATCTTGAACAAAATTCTCCAACGCATCACATCTAAAGTCCCGAATAAATTCAATAATATAATTAAACTATATTGAAAAACATACTTTAGGATGAATATTGTACATGTATCAAATAAAATCGAAGCCGGAGATCATATTCCACCTATAACGACGTTTTCCAGGAGGCATTCCAGTCCAACTGCGGCCTTTCGAACAAAAAAATAATGGCCGGACCTCTCACTCCAAGAGGTTGTATTCAATCCCAGAACGAGATAACTCAAGTCATTTCTGCTCTCACTTCCGCTTGACCAACCAGGGGAAGGCGTATGACGTGTTTCTACAGTCCTAAGTGACATGCCCTCTTTATAGACAAGCTCTGAAGAAAGACATCGCTTTTGGAGAAATCTCACTTCCGGATAGGAAAATGGCTGTAAAAAGAGTTCTGTTTCACTTAGAGAAATAATTCAAACGGTTTAGAAACTAGAGAGTGTTTCTATCCAATAGTAATAATAATATGCATATTGTACGAGCAAAGAATTGAGTACGAGGCCGTTTTGAAATGGCCACCTCTTTCCAGGTTACTCACTGCTGCTCCTTCAGCCATAACAGGTTATGTTGTCTCATCTCTCTGCAGAACTTCCACCTGATGACTCTCACCTCACTGTGATGCTGTCCAGGAGACTGGTGTGGACTGTAGAGTCATGGTTACTACCCCTTATATCTATCTCTAGGGGCCAGGAGACTGGTGAGGACTGTAGAGTCATGGTTCCTACCCCTTCTATATTTCTCTAGGGGCCAGGAGACTGGTGTGTGGACTATAGAGTCATGGTTACTACCCCTTCTATCTGTCTCTATCACCCTCTCTCTTCTTCTTCTCTCTTTCTCTCTCTATCTATCCTAGGGCCCAGGAGACTGGTTATTACATTAGAAATGAAAAAGCTATTACATTATGGACTAGTCATCAATGATTGTCCACTCCTGGTTAGGGCTGGAATTACCAGGGACTTCATGATGCGATATTATCACGATGCTAGGTGCCAATACGATAAGTATTTTGATTGTCACAATTCTATATGCATTGCAATTGTGGAGAAGAGGCTCTCAGCCAGACCACCCTGCCCCTGTAGAGAGGCTCCCAGCAGACCACCCTACCCAGCCCCTGTAAAGAGGCTCCTGGCCAGACCACCCTGCCCAGCCCCTGTAAAAAGGCTCCTGCCAGACCACCCTGCCCAGCCCTGTAGAAGAGGCTCCCAGCCAGGCCACCCTACCAGCCCTGTAAAAGAGCTCCTGGCCAGACCACCCTGCCCAGCGCCCTGTAGAGAGGCTCCTGACCAGACCACCCTACCCAGCCAGACCACCCTACCCAGCCCCTGTAAAGAGGCTCCCAGCCAGACCACCCTACCCAGCCAGACCACCTACCCACCCCTGTAAAAGAGGCTCCTGGCCAGACCACCCTGCCCAGCCCCTGTAGAAGAGGCTCCCAGCCAGACCACCCTGCCCAGCCCCCTGTAGAAGAGGCTCCCAGCCAGACCACCCTGCCCAACCCCTGTAGAAGAGGTCCTAGCCAGACCACCCAGCCCCTGTAGAAGAGGCTCCCAGCCAGACCACCCTACCCAGCCCCTGTAGAAGAGGCTCCAGCCAGACCACCCTGCCCAGCCCCTGTAGAAGAGGCTCCCAGCCAGACCCACCCTGCCCAGCCCCTGTAGAAGAGGCTCCCAGCCAGACCACCCTGCCCAACCCTGTAGAAGAGGCTCCCAGCCAGACCACCCTACCCAGCCAGCCACCCTACCCAGCCCCTGTAGAAGAGGCTCCTGACCAGACCACCTACCACAGACCACCCTACCCAGCCCCTGTAGAAGAGGCTCCGGCCAGACCACCCTGCCCACCCCTGTAAAAGAGGCTCCTAGCCAGACCCACCAGCCCCTGTAGAAGAGCATTTTAATATCAAACCTAAACTACACAAAAACAATCAAATACATTTCTGAATGTAGCCCGAAGCGTCAATTCCCCAAATTGCGCATAAAGATTTACTGACTTTAGCATCTCGTAGACTGAGAAAAGCAAATGTAGGTGGATCTCGTCACCCTCTCTATCATGTTACCTAGCATTAGCAAATTCGAACCACGAACAGCCACCATACAGGTATCGCTATGCACACCCACACACAAAAAGAATTCAGCGATCCCGTCCACTTATCTCACACAAGCACCAGACCGACCACATATTAGGAGACCTTGAGACCTTGAAGTCCTACCTGTCGCTCTCCCAAATCTCTAGTCAGGTCGGCCAACCGAATTTAGCTCAGACGGTCTGAATACTATAAAGACATATTGTACAGATATATTGTTTACCTAATTCTGACTAAAACTACACTCACATATTATATAATTTAGCTGAGTAAAACTACACACATCATTAGAATAATTCATGATTCTAATCAATTTCATACAATTATATGGTTTCAGGTGTAATATTCTAATCATTAATTTAAACATATAAATTCCATTATCAGTATGTCTATGTTGTGTTCGGTTTGCATAGTGTTGGTGAGCTGATTATCGTTGTCTCTGATTGGGATCATATTTAAGTCTCCATTGTTCCCACCTGGAGTGTGGGATATTGTTTTGTGTTTGTGCATGTGCACCACGCAGTCACGTTTCGTTGTTAGTTTATTGTTTATTGTTTTGTTTTTGCTAAGTATCACTATTAATAAATTATGTGGAACTCAACCTTCGCTGCGCCTTGGTCCGTCTCTGACAGGTGGTTACGGAGGAAGAACCTGGTGAAAATACAGAGAGTGGTTACGGAGAAGAACCTGGAGAAAATAGCAGAGAGAGGTTACGGAGGAAGAACTGGAGAAATACAGAGAGGGTTACGGAGGAAGAAACCTGGAGAAATACAGAGAGTGGTTACGGAGGAAGAACCTGGAGAAAATGCAGAGAGAGGTTACGGAGGAAGAACCTGGAGAAAAATACAGAGAGAGGTTACGGAGGTAGAACTGGAGAAAATGCAGAGAGAGGTTACGGAGGAAGAACCTGGAGAAAATACAGAGAGATGTTACGGAGGAAGAACCTGGAGAAAATACAAAGAGAGTGTTACGGAGGAAGAACCTGGAGATAAATACAGAGAAGAGGTTACGGAGGAAGAACCTGGAGAAAATACAGAGAGAGGTTACGGAGAAGAACCTGGAAGAAATACAGAGAGAGGTTACGGAGGAAGAACCTGGAGAAAATACAGAGAGAGGTTACGGAGGAAGAACCTGGAGAAAATACAGAGAGAGGTTACGAGGAAGAACTGGAGAAAATACAGAGAGAGGTTACGGAGGAAGAACCTGGAGAAATACAGAGGTGGTTACGGAGGAAGAACTGGAAAAATACAGAGAGAGTTACGGAGGAAGAACCTGGGAAAATACGAGGGTGTTACGGAGGAAGAACCTGGAGAAAATACAGAGAGGTGGTTACGGAGGAAGAACTGGAGAAAATCAGAGAGGGTTACGAGGAAGAACCTGGAGAAAATACAGAGAGAGGTTACGGGAGAAAGAACCTGGAGAAAATACAGAGGGTGGTTACGGAGGAAGAACCTGGAGAAAATACGAGAGAGTGGTTACGGAGGAGGAACCTGCAGAAAATACAGAGAGAGGTTACAGAGGAAGAACCTGGAGAAAATACAGAGAGTGGTTACGGGGAAGAACCTGGAGAAAATGCAGGGAGAGGTTACGGAGGAAGAACCTGGAGAAAATACAGAAGAGGTTACGGAGGAAGAACCTGGAGAAAATACAGAGAGTGGTTACGGAGGAAGAACCTGGAGAAAATACAGAGAGAGGTTACGGAGGAAAACCTGCGAGAAAATACAGAGAGAGGTTACGGAGAAGAACCTGGAGAAAATACAGAGAGAGGTTACGGAGGAAGAACCTGGAGAAAATACAGAGAGAGGATGTTACGGAGGAAGAACCTGGAGAAAATACAGAGAGAAGGTAGAGGAGAAGAACCTGGAGAAAATACAGAGAGAGGTTACGGAGGAAGAACCTGGAGAAAATACAGAGAGAGGTTACGGAGGAAGAACCTGGAGAAAATACAAAGAGAGGTTACGGAGGAAGAACCTGGAGAAAATACAGAGAGTGGTTACGGAGGAAGAACCTGGAGAAAATACAGAGAGAGGTTACGGAGGTAGAACCTGGAGAAAATACAGAGAGAGGTTACAGAGGAAAGTTCACGCCCTGACCGTAGAGATCRTCTTTATGTCTCTATTTTGGTTGGTCAGGGCGTGAGTTTGGATGGGCATTCTATGTCTGGTGTTCTATGTTGTCCTAGTGTTGTATTTCTGTGTATTTGGCCGGGTATGGTTCTCAATCTCTGATTGAGAATTATACTCGGGTACCCTGTTCCCACCTGTGTTTGTGAGTCGTTGTTTCCTGTTTAGTGTTTGTTTCACCTTTCAGGACTGTGCGTTTGTCGTGTTTGTTGTTTTGTCAAGTGTTTCATATTTTAATTAAATAGAATGAACACTTACRACGCTGCACCTTGGTCCTCTTCTTCTCCTCCAGACGACAACCGTTACAGGAAGAACCTGGGGAAAATACAGAGAGTGGTAAATCCACAGTAGCCTTGTGGAATTATTCAGATATTTACTCAGAAACGTAAACTTAAAGAACTGAATAAGAGGAAAACTAATGACATGTTTTGTTGCTTTGCCATTTGCTAAATATTTCCATTCTCTCTCTCCTCGTGCTAACTAATCAGCAACAACAACACAACTAAACCATGTTACTGAAGTATACAGCAGTTTGTTACTCTGAATACAAGTTGATGTGAACTTGTGGAACTGAAGTAATGTAAGGCTATATCACACCCGGGCGAGATTGCGAGTCTCATTGGGTGGCGCACAATTGGCCCAGCATCGTCCGGGTTTGGCCGGGTTTGGCCGTCATTGTAAATAAGGACTGACTTGCCTAGTTAAAAAAAGGTTAAATAAACAAAAATCAAAAATAAGGCAAATTCCTGAAAATATCAACTTGACATTGAATGCTTCTGACAACATATCTTTGGTTTCCGTGGAAACTAATATGTACAGGTGCTTAGATGTACAGGTGCTTAGATTGGAGCGATTGTGTTGTAACAGGATGAGGCAACCAGGAGAGGGAGTGCAGACAGAGAACAGAGGGGACCTTTAAGGAATGGCTTTGTGCCCAGGACAAGAGTCGACCCAGTCCCAAGACTCCCGGCTGCCCACGAGGTAACATAACGGTCTTCACCTTGTTCAGGGTTTAGGGTGTCATTTAATTTAATTTATTTAACCTTTATTTAACTAGGCAAGTCAAATTCACCTTGTTTTTCAAAAATTCAAAAGGCACTCGGACATCTGAGCTATTTTTGTTGCAGGTGCATGGTAACAGTTGAATAACTGCTCTGGCTAGTATCACTGCTCTTTATTAACCTTTACTTTGAGGCCAATAAGTAAAACTTAATGAAGAGTAGATACTAGACAGAGCAGTGATACTAGACAGAGCAGTGATACTAGACAGAGCAGTGGTACTAGACAGAGCAGTGATACTAGACAGAGCAGTGTTACTAGCCAGAGCAG
>NW_019945176.1:0-3014 GCF_002910315.2 Salvelinus sp. IW2-2015
ATATGGTTCTCAATCAGAGACAGGTGTTTGACGTTTTCCTCTGATTGAGAACCATATATAGGTTGGCTGTTCACTGTTTGTTTGTGGGTGATTGTCTTCCGTGTCTGTGTCTGTGCACCACATGGGACTGTTTTCGGTTTGTTAGTTCGTTTTATGTAGTCTGTTCCTGTTCATGCGTTCTTCGTGTATATGTAAGTTCGTTTGTTCAGGTCTGTTGACTTCGTTTTGTTATTTTGTAAGTTATTCAAGTGTTCTTCGTTTTTCGTCTTTAATTTAATAAATTCATTATGTCTAATTACCACGCTGCGCTTTGGTCAAATCCCTACTCCTCCTCTTCGGATGAAGAGGAGGAGGACAGCCGTTACAAGCTGTGGTCTCATATTGGCAACACTGGCTCTGGTGTGATGCTATGAGAGTCTGCAATGACATTAAAATAACCAGACAGGTAACTGGGGGAAAGGTCATGTATCACTTTAAATACCTTCAACAGTTTAATAATCTGCACCACCACCAGATCAACTGGAAACTGGCACTTTAGTTTGTTTTGGGCCGTTGGAAGTTTGTCCTTCAGATTTTCTGTTATGCCACTGAACCATGAGATACAATCATAGTCATAGTGGCCCTGTATCAGAGATGTTGCCAAGGTCCTCATAGACTCTCTATCCAGGAACTTGGCTACCTTTGCCAGGAACTTGGTCCTGGAGTGAACATTCACAATGGCCTTCAGAGCCACGAGTTCACATGTCATGTGTTGGTCCAGTTCACATCCCAATGAATGTAACAGAGCATTTTTCCTTCACCGCTACGTCATTAAACTTGACCGAGAAGTTGGAAGAGTTGTTCACTTTGTGTTTGGAACCAAACAGGATACATTCTGTCTTGCCTAAATGGATAACCACTTACTGACTTTAGTCAGTTGGCTGCTTAGGGTCTTTTCAACGGTCTCCTTATTCTAATGTGAAACCAAGAGGGTAGAATCATCCCCAAACAGGATCTATTGAATGTGCTTGCTTGCATGATAAAGAAAGGAAAACCGCCAGCTTTCTCTAACTTCATTGTTGGTATTTACATGGTGTGTGTTGACTGTAAGAATTTCTAGTCATCAGTGATTGGTTGGATATCTCGAAACATTTGCTTTATTACTGTTTATAACACCTACATAATACCTATATTCAGGAACATATCATGATGTGTGTATTCTGCCGATGGTGTGGTTGGGACAGCAGCTGTTGCAGTGCTTCTAGAACGCAACAGATCTTAAGACCCTGTGACTAATGGCTGTCATTCATTACATTTCTGGATTTTGAATATTGTTAGCTACTATTTCCTTTATTGGCAAGAAAATGTTTCATTCATAGAATGAATGACGTTGTTTGGTTACACTGTGTTTACCGACTGCAGAGAAAATGGAGTTGTTGGTCACTACAGCTTTTAATCAGGTTGTAGCATGAGCCTGAGAAACATATAATATAAACTAATATGATGACATAGAGAGATGAAGGAATAAGGGACAAGACCAGTAGACTGGGGATTATGTTGTTGCTGAAGTGACCAATCAAATAAAAAACTTTGTTCAATCAGTAAACAAAGCATATTAATTATAAGTGTAGATAATATATTCAGTAAACAAAAAAACATATTTGATTAATATTGTGGGTACAATGGTGTTTGTGTGTGTGAGTGAGAGTTAGGCTACATGAAGGGGATTATTAGGGTAGTTTGGTTCATCAGCCTGACCCCCTGTCACGGCCGTCAAAAGGAGGAGACCAAGGTGCAGCGTGGTGAGAGTATATATTCCTTTTTATTAGAAATGACGCCGACAAAAAACAATAAACAATACAAAACAACGTGAACTTAAGAGCTATGTGCTCAAACAACGTTAACTTCCAAAAAGACAGGTGGGAAAAAAGGCTACCTAAGTATGGTTCTCAATCAGAGACAACGAAGACAGCTGTCCCTGATTGAGAACCCTACCCGGCCAAAACATAGAAATCAAAATAATAGAACATAGAACACTACCACCCCAACTCACACCCTGACCAACCAAAAATTTGATTCATTGATTATTTCGATATTGTGATCACACAAGAATGTGGAGTAGTTACAGGCCTGTCCTGAAGGGGGCGATAAGAAACCCCAGATGTTTACCATAGTATAACAACTAAAGGTGAAGTCTGTAACTGCTTTCCCCTGTAACCTTTCTCCTGGTTTCTTCACAAATGTTGTACATGTGTCCCCACACTTTACACTCTACAACATACCACTTAGATATTTTTAGAGGTTACTAGTTAACAAAAATAGATTCATGTATTCAACATGTAATGATGTGAAGCTAAATGAACCTCTAGACTTTAACCTGGAAACCCAGTTCCCCAGTTACAGCTTTGAAACTCCTCCATCTCTGGTCAGTGGGAATAAATAACGCACAAAATCAAATGTTATTTGTCACATCCGCCGAATACAAAAGTGAAATGCTTACTCACAAGCCCTTAACCAACAATGCGGTTTTTAAGAAAATTAAAAAAAAGATAAATATATATATAATGTATATAAAAATAAATTAATAAATAAGTAAACAATAAATTTAAAAAAGAAGAGCAAGTGAAAAAAGTTTAAAATAATGACAAAATAAACATAATAATGGGCAAAACACAACAAATACACACACACACAACACACACACAATACAGTACATGAACAATAGCCCTGATACACATCAAATATACAAACAAACTTGAAATACAACCATAAACAACACAATAACAAACATATCTATGTAGACAGTAGCTAACTAAACTATTACTCATAACAGAACCACCTGAAGGTTGTTCTAGAGAGTCTATCAGATGAGAATTGATGCATCCTGTAGTTAGTCAGTGGCTCCACGTGTTTTGTGTGTGTGTTGTGTGTGTGTGTGTGTGTGTGTGTGTGTGTGTGTGTGTGTGTGTGTGTGTGTGTTGTGTGTGTGTGTGTGTGTGTGTGTGTGTGTGTGTGTGGTGTGTTTGTTGTGGTTG
>NW_019945176.1:3393-7731 GCF_002910315.2 Salvelinus sp. IW2-2015
TGTGTGTGTGTGTGTGTGTGTGTGTGTGTGTGTGTGTGTGTGTGTGAGTGATTGAGAAGTGAGGGGTGGCTGGAGATGTCCATTTCCATTGTGCCTCAACTGAGGGTAGCTGGCTTGGCTTGCCACCTGACAACTGAGCAAAGGTTTGAGGGAAGGCCTACACTTACTTATCTATCTATTTTTCACATTTCTCTAGAATCTTTCTCTCTGTTGTTCTGTGTACGGTGAAGAGGTGTGATCTCAGAGTGAAGCGGTGTGATCTAAGCAGACTGTCATCATATAGGAAGTAAAGGGGTTTGTTAGAAGGACTGTAGATGTAGAGAAAGTCACTTGTCTGTGGGGACAGAATGGAGCACACCTTGCTCTGTTTGCTGCTATGTAAGTACTGAGTTAGTGTGTTTGTTTATGAACACTAATTACCTGATTTACTAAGAATTTAAAGGAAAAGGAATAAGACATTAATGGAAATGAAGACAGTTTCCTGCTTTAGTTAAGTTTTTGGTGTTTTAGCCCTTATTGAGAAAATATTAGTAAAAGTCACTCAAAGGAAATTGCAGCAAATATGGTGTAKATATGAAGTAAGAAAGTGACCACCCTACATTGATGTTGCATCTCTGTGAGAACCTGAGCTTGTATAGCCGATGCCATGCAGACCTGGTTAGTGTGGTGGTGTACATTTAACCAGGTCATCACTCAGGAATTAAAGAGTGGCGCATACTCAGTGGTTGCAAAATGTGCTGTCAATGATAAAGAATATAAAATGCATTATTTGTTGGATGTGTTGTATTATCAAGTTGTGATTATTGTAAATGGTTGAGGGTTCCTTCACTACAGTCATAGTAAACTGTGTTAAGAGATTAATGACTGGTGTTTTGGTGTTTTTGGTCTCTCTATGAGCAGAATACGGGAAGATAGCGGCCATTTAACGCTGCAGTCCGTAATTCAAACTACCACAAAATGGGCCCCCTGACACTTTTTGTGGAATATGGCTGAAGGATGGGGCTAAGGAAATTCATTCATGTACATTGTTTACAATAATTGTCATAAAATAACCATATATTTCGGTTTATGATGGGATAAGACAGTTTTGAGGGAATTAAAAGTTATACTCTTCAAGAATAAATGCCTATGACTAATTGAAAGATCCAACATGTGTGTAGAAATCGTAGATTGCACCTTTAAAATAAAGTACATGATTGATTTGGTAAACAGTAACATGAATATGACATGTTGTTATTTATTTCAAGCTAATATTGGAGCAATGTGACTTTCTGTGTTGTAGTGCTGAGTACACACATCTACTCTGGACACTCTGAAGATGATGATGGTAGATATTTGTACACTTGATCAAGCCTTCATCTCTTAATTCTCCATCAAATGTTTTATTTGACATTATTAAAGCTGCTTTTGGATATACATATTTTGTGTTTTGAGTGTCTCAAAATAACGTGTAAATTAATTGTTTCATGCTGGTTTTATTTTTTGCAGGACAGGCAAAGGCTGTTCTGACCATACACCCCAAATCCTCCCAGATATTCAGTGGAGAGTCTGTCACTCTCAGATGTCACATACAGAGGGGAGAAGTCACTGACTGGGAATACACATGGAGCAAGGATGATGTAAACTCAATCAATAGGAAGAATGAATATGAGATCAGTGAGGTTAAGATTTCAGACAATGGTGTCTACAGGTGTCTGGGTAAACATATTGATAATGGGATGTATTCTAAGTGGAGTGATGCAGTCAGACTGACAGTGACAGGTAAGTCATCTTATCTCTCATTCACGTCAGTGTCTCCATGTCCATAACCACTTACAGTGGGCCCATTATAAGAATGCTATTTTGTCGTTTTAAAAGGATCTGTCTACTATTGCAGTTGAGATTCTTACTTTAATTATTTCTCCTTTCATGTAATAATTGAAGAAATATGGTGTATGGTAATAAGATCATACTTTTAACTGATTGATGGCGAACTGTTTCCACAGCTCNTAAGATCATACTTTTAACTGATTGATGGCGAACTGTTTCCACAGCTCTGCCTACAGCCTCAGTGAAGATAGTCACTACCCAGGAGACACTGTATTCCGGAGACACAGTCGAGCTGCGGTGTGACATRTCAAACTACACAGACTGGACGTACCGCTGGTTAATAAATAAAGAACGGCTTTCCAGTCAAACCAGTAAAACAACCACTATCTCTCTCTCTGACCAGGCTGGTCAGTACCAGTGTCAGGGGACAAGGACAAAACGGCCCCAAAATTCATATCTCAGCTCATCTCTCCACATTAGCGTCACTGGTGAGCTCACTATTAATCTTCAATCCCTATCTGGATATTCTGAATTTCTAGGCAAATGTGAGTCAATCATGTAGATATGGTCTGTGTGTCAGTATGAATGGAAAAATGAATAGTTACAGTACTACCTACAGAAGTAAGAACATACGTTGGAGAGATTTGTGCTCTGACTGCATTTGTCTTCATATATAACTGTGTTTCCGCAGCTCTGTTCACGTCCTCAGTGAAAGCCTCTCCACGGGGTCCCCTCTATTCTGGAGAGACAGTCACTCTGCAGTGTGACTATTCAGACTACAGAGACTGGACGTACCTCTGGCACAGAGACAACCATCTGCTTCCGAATCTGACCAGTAAAACCACCACCATCTCTCTCCCTGACCAGGCTGGTCAGTACCAGTGTGAGGGGACAAGGAATGGACAGCCCGAGAGGACATATCTCAGCTCATCTCTCACCATCGTTGTTGCTGGTGAGTTTAATAACATAACCATCACTTACTTAAATGTTGAGAAGGAGAAGATATTCATATTATTCTGTACAGTGAAAGTCTGATTCAAGCCAAACAGATTCAAACCACATTTAATTCAAACCAAATCAAGTCAACATACACCTATAATAGACTTGTATAGCAAGAAAACGTTCCAACAACAGCTAAATCTTTGGATGTTACTAAGCATGTATCCAGATCTTTAAATCATGCTCTTTTCTCACAGCCCTGACCAAAGCTACACTGACCATAACACCAAACCCTGCATACACTGGAGAGACAGTAACTCTGACATGTTCAGTGAGGTCTGACAGTGGCTGGAGGTATACATGGTACAAAGACAACAGTAAGAAAGTAGTGACCTTGTCTAGCAGACACACTACAACAGGAGCCACCTTCACCATCAGTAGAGCTGCTGAGTCTGACCAGGGTCTCTACTGGTGTCAGGGAGAGATCCAGTCCAGACCCACATAATCAATTATCAGTGATCTTGTCACTATCACAGTGAATGATGTTGTGTGTGTGTACGTGTCTGTGTAGAAATGTGTAGTAATGTTTTGCTTTGTCCACTACTTTATTTATTTTCTACAACTACCTCAGAACCTGATAGTGATTTGCTGTTCTCTCTCCAGGTGTAACTCCTGGACCCTCTACATCAGTCCTTGTAGGAGTGGTTGTGGGCCTGGTTGTTGCTGGTGTTCTACTGGCCATTCTCCTGGTACTGCTGTGTCGATATAAAAAAGCTGGAGGTGAGACTTTTATCAATTCACATTTATCTTTTTAGTTCATGTTTAGGAGAAAAATGTCTAATTACAAAAGTTTAAAACAGTAACGAATTGATACAGTATAATATTATGCATTTCTCATTACAGGTTCCTGTTGCAACAGAATATTCTGGTGAGTACACCTGTCTTTCAACTTTTCATACAGTAAAATCTAATATGTGTGTTTCATGACTATCTTTCTCCCTGTAGGCCCCCCCAGCCMCAGAGGACCAACCTGGACTCCCAACAGGACCAAGGATCTATCCAAGGCCGTGCTCCTGATGCTGGGTATACACGTCTGCAGCAAGGTCAGTCTCTCAGCCCAGACCACTGTCACTCTCCTCTCTGTAACTTCACATACTGACTTTTCACCATTCACTTTATATAGATGTTACCGTACTCTATGTCCCTAGGCAAGCTGAGGGAACACCAACCTATTCATCTTTCTCTCTCTTCTTTGACCAACAGGTGGCGCTAACATCTATGATACAATCATGCCCTCAGACAGTAATGACAATGGTACTGGGAAAGGGAAAGGGGGATACCTAGTCAGTTGTACAACTGAATACCTTCAAATGAAATGTGTCTTCTGCATTTAACCCAACCCCTCTGAATCAGAGAGGTGCGTGGGGGCTGCCTTAATTTACATCCACGTCTTCGGCACCTGGGGAACAGYGGGTTAACTGCCTTGCTCAGTTGCAGAACAACAGATTTTTCCCTTGTCAGCTCGTAGATTCGATCCAGCAACCTTTCGGTTACTGGCCCAGCAACCTTTCGGTTACTAAACACTAGGCT
>NW_019945176.1:14796-18091 GCF_002910315.2 Salvelinus sp. IW2-2015
TGGATCTGTTGGGGCGGTATGCAAATTGGAGTGGGTCTAGGGTTTCTGGGTTTATGGTGTTGATGTGACACATGACCAGCCTTTTAAAGCACTTCATGACTACAGACAGGAGTGATACGGGTCGGTAGTAATTTAGGCAGGTTACCTTAGTGTTCTTGGGCACAGGCACTATGGTGGTCTGCATAAAACATGTTGGTATTACAGAGAGAGGTTGAAAATGTCAGTGAAGACACTTGCTAGTTGGTCAGCGCATGCTCGCAGTACACGTCCTGGTAGTCCATCTGGCCCTGTGGCATTGAGATTGTTGACCTGTCTAAAGGTCTTACTCACATCGGCTGCGGAGAGCATGATCACACAGTCTTCCGGTACAGCTGGTGCTCTCATGCATATTTCAGTCTTATTTGCCTCGAAGCGAGCATAGAAGTAGTTTAGCTCGTCTGGGAACAGATCTCTGCTGTTCTTCCCTTTGTAGTCTGTAATTGTTTGCAAGCCCTGCCACATCCGACAAGCGTCAGAGCCTGTGCAGTATGACTCGATTTTAGTCCACGCTTTACCTGTTTGATGGTTCTTCGGAGGGGCATAGCGGGATTTCTTATAAGCTTTCGGGTTTGAGTCCCGCTCCTTGAAAGCGGCAGCTCTACCCTTTAGCTCAGTGCGGATTTTGCCTGTAATCCATGACTTCTGGTTGGTGTATGTACCTACGGTCACTGTGGGGACGACGTCATTGATGCACTTATT
This sequence comes from Salvelinus sp. IW2-2015, assembly GCF_002910315.2. Taxonomy (NCBI): domain Eukaryota; kingdom Metazoa; phylum Chordata; class Actinopteri; order Salmoniformes; family Salmonidae; genus Salvelinus; species Salvelinus sp. IW2-2015. The sequence continues at coordinate 15,535 of NW_019945176.1, forward strand.
GATGAAACCAATGACAGATGTGGTGTACTCCTCATTTTCCAGTCTGTGCTAGCAAAACAGTCCTATAGCTTAGCATCTGCTTCATCTGACCACTTTTCTATTGATCTAGTCACTGGTGCTTCCTGCTTAAATTTTGTCTTGTAAGCAGGAATCAGGAGGATGGAATTATGGTCAGATTTTCCAAATGGAGGGCAAGGGAGAGCTTAGTATGCATCTCTGTGTGTGGAGTATAGGTGGTCCAGAGTTCTTTTCCCTCTGGTTGCACATTTAACATGCTAATATAAATTTGAAAGAACTGATCTAAGTTTCCCTGCAATAAAGTCCCCGGCTACTAGGAGCACCACCTCTGGGTGAGCGTTTTCTTGTTTGCTTATGCTTCTTACAGCTCATTCAATGCTATCTTAGTGCCAACCTCTGACTGAGGTGGTGTGTTTAACTTCACTGCACTACGGATCCCTTTTACGGGATCACTTTCCTAAACAACCGCTAGAATTGCAGGGCACCAAATGCATAAATATTTCAAAAAATATTTCTAATCATGCAATCACAAGTGAAATATACCAAAACACAGCTTAGCTTGTTGTTAATCCACCTATCGTGTCAGATTTTGAAAATATGCTTTACACACAAAATAAATTTAAGCTTTTGTGAGTGTATCAATCAATGCTACAACAGCTAGCCCCAAATTACCATGGTCACGAAAGTCAGAAAAGCAATAAATTAATCGCTTACCGCAGATTCAGTCTATTCTCAATTGAAGCCAGGCACATCCCCAGGTAAGACTAACAGCCATATGCTACTGATATTTAATGTGATACTAATATGGAACTAATTATCTGATATCAAAGTATAAGCTATCTATTTAAAATATGTCTCTTTGTTTGATTCTTAAGAGTGTGTTTGACTGCATGTCCTAAACAACTTTGTGTGGTGATATGTTGCAGGTCCTTGAGTGGGGAAGGGATGGAGGGATAAAAGGATGGAGGGATGGAAATATGGAGGGGTGGAGTGAGGGAAGGATGAAGGGATGGAAAGATAGGATGGAGGGATGGATGGACGATTGGAAAGATTGAGGGATGGACGGATGGAACAATGGAGAGCGAAGGAGGGATGGAGGGATGGAGGGACACAAATTTTAAGTTTATTAAAACGTATTATCTTTGATTTATTATATCTGTAATTCAAATGATAGAATAACATATTTGTATATGAATTTCCCGAAATATTAGAAGAATTATTCACGTTTTCTTCTAATGGCCTGTACTTTTATAATATCTTTGCATTTTACTTTTTTAATAAGCAATTTTTTATCCACCAGATGGAATGAGTGCTTTCTTACAGTTAATAGATTTTGTCATCGTCATCAACTTTTCCATAAAACCTAACTTGTTCAAAACTCCTTTCAGCCTAGTATAGATCTTATGCTCCACAATGTGTGAGTTAAAGGGACAATCTGCTATTTCTACATCAATTTTTGGACTTAATTATATCTACCCATTGAATCTTGAAGAATATAACATAAATGTCCCATGAGCAAAGTTCAAATGCCATACCCCATCTGAAGACCCATTGAGATTTTCAGAATGACTTTTTGGGGAAGATTGTCCCTGAAGAGAACAATTATTTCTCAGTTGTATGATGTTATATACTCTGCAGGAGTTCTGAGGAGCTAGTAACCTACGTATGAATGAGTACCTGTTCTCCCATATTGCCTCCTCATCCTACAGACAGGTCATAACAATTAATGACATTAGTGGTGTATGACTCTGACTGATATTTTCAGTGTCCCTGCATGGTCTGGAAGGTCACTGTTCCAGTTAGGGGGTTTCTGTGTCTATGTGGCTAGACAGACAACCGGCGCGGTCATCTGTCATGGTTTCATGAATAAAATAAAAGAGGTTGCCAGAGGAGACACAAATCCAGGCAAGTGACAGTCACCACAAGATGTTCCATGAAACATAAGAAGGGGGGGGGCCCCCTTGTCAGTAACCTGGGACCTAACTACCTTGCTGAAAAAGTTGGCAGGTGTCTTCATTCCTCAGTCCAGCTGGAACCTAGTGAGCATGCAGAAAAGTATGTCAGCATGTAAGCTGTGATGTGTTCCCCTAGATCTATGCACATAGTTGACACACAGGGACCAAATTCAATAGGCCAGTAAGACGGGATGTTACATAACTTGATAATAAAAAAATAATAATTTTTAATTTAATTACAGCTGCATAGCTAATGGTTTTTACTTTTGGGTGTAAACACTTTTTCATATATATTGTCATAAGTGTGATTTGTAAAAGTTTTGGTATATTTTGGTTTTGGCCATCGCGGTTGTTGTGTTTCTGTACCTTATTGTTGTCTTTGGCTGACTTTGATATGCAAGTGCCTGAGAGCCTGGACTGCGGCCTAAGGTTTAACATATGTAATGGTTGTCTTCGTGTGCAGGGAAAATAAAATATTCAATAGCAGACTTCAGTGATGAGCGTCCTTTAAAAGTACACAACGCAAACGAACCACGCTACACAAACACTTCCTGCGGCATATGAAGCATAGATGAAATGCCACA
>NW_019945176.1:18116-22301 GCF_002910315.2 Salvelinus sp. IW2-2015
ATCTCTCTCAAACAACGGTTACCTTGTTCTCAAAGATCCTCAATTGCGCGGTTCATTGTCTCATTAATGTCCACCTTCTCATCTATACTACAAAAAGATAATGGTTATAATAGCTGAAAATATTAATTTAATAAATATTAGACATTATTATATTTTAGTTGGGTCAATGCAATACTTGTAGACTGATATCTTACCTAGGTAGTTCTACGACATGATAGAAGCAAAAGGTCACTAACCGTTGACCAAATATAGCGCTGACATAATTGTGTTTTCTGTGTCTATAAATATTTACGTTCAAGCAGAATGTCTATCAGTGGTTCAGACACTAGACAAACAATAGGAACGGCAGCCAGTGATCAATTATCATATATACTGTTTATAGTGCTTATTGATATAAATCATATATGAAACGTATGTACCGGGACGACGAGACCTTACATAAGCCTACACGAGCGAGTGACATCATGGAAACGATGGATGAGCGACAGATTTCGCCTAGGAACATCAAAGGTGGAGTCCTGGTAAGTTCTGAGCGTGGCAATACCACAGCAACAACCAGAGCAGGAGTAGCCGAGCTCTATATTCAGCTGAAAAACATTATGGGACAGACATGTGTTCCTGAAATTAGTACAGCCTACTTCGAGACAAGTCGAGCGACCTATAATGGATGAGCAGAGCGCAGTCTGACGAAATCTAGACATGTGCACATTATTAAATATGCAAGTGGGTGATTTGTTGTCTGTTTTTTCTTCTTTTTTAATAAACTTTTAATAAACTAGCTAGCAAAGTCAGCTCAGACAAATTTTAATGTCTCTCACAATCGCACACAGGCGCACACGAACTCCGGTCAAAACCTCAAAGGTGAGCTGCCCAAGATGTCATGGGATCCGCGATTTAATCTAATGGACATCTTGATAATCCCAAATACAAACATAGCGGATGTGATAAACAGCCTGGTGTCAAACCAGGGACTAGAGAGTTTTTAGTAATGTTATAATGTTACAGGCTCGCATAGTCGCTGAAATCGGTTTTCTTTAGGTGAGGCAAACACTTTTCATATCAATGGAAGCAGTGCCTTATATAAACTTGTAGTGTGCCCACTCGCGGATGAACCAATGACCTATAATTGTATAATAATTTTGTTTGTGTTATTACTTTTATGAAAGTTTTACACTGCTGTGCAGGGTTAATGCTCTCGTTATGTTTTCTGTATCAACGTATCATTGTTACGTTGTTCCGCTTTTGCCTGACGCTACATTGAAAGCTTAGTCCATACGTGCGCCTGAAGAAAAGGCAAGGAAAATAATTTGCGGCCAATGGCGATTCTACATCGCCAGGACCACATTGATAAAATTGCTACAGTGTGTGATCCGTCGTGATGCAAGGCTGGCCGACTGAAGGGTAGTTGCTAGTAAATAAATAAATTAATATTAATTCATAGAACAAACACCTGACGATGTATGTGGGGCAAGCTTGGCTGCCCGTCGCTATTGAGGTCAACCAGAGTTGACGATTTCTGTGGACCTGGTTCCTTACGTCACGGACAGAGCCCGGCCGTACTGCACGCCTAAGCACAATAGTACTCTGTCCTTCTGCAGCACCGGCGATAGTGAAAGCCTGTTTCATGTGACCTGACAATGTGATTCTACATAGAACCCAGCCTTGGAATTCACCTTTATGAGAGAGCTTCGTTTCTCTAAGCTAAACTCAACCCCTTATTTTCTTTAATCTTAACACGTATGTTTACCCCCCACCCCCACCTCTCGTCTTTCTTCTCTGTCTCACTCTTTCTCTAACCCCGCCCCCCCACCCACCACCTCTCCATTCGTTCGTTCTCTTTAATCTCTCTCTCCTCTCTTATTTACTTTCTCTCTTCTCTCTCGTGTCGCTGTCGCTATCTCTCTCTCTCTTCTCTTCCCCCGAGCCCTCTATCTACCTCCTTTCTCTTTCTCTGCAACTTTGAGTGGTCTGCTCATAAAGTAACAAGTTACCGGTATCTGTGAAACACCAAGAGCACGAACCACACAACCAGCAGCAGCTTGGAAACACATGCTCCACCACCATCAGACTGATCAACACAGTGACAGACCCCAAACACACCCACGCCTCATCTTCTAACTCTCAAGCTGAGTGAAGGGGTATTTTCAGAGAGCAACTATAGAATGTGACCTCCTTTTCAGCTAACAAACAGGAATTATTTTATAGAACAGCAGCCCTCATCAAAAGGAATTCTGCTCTTTCTCTACTCTACAATTCCTTCTCTGTGTGTATCGGTTAGTCAACTGCTAGCTACCAGTGACAGTGATAAATAAGGACATACAGCCGGAGGAAACAGTCAAATCCTTACAGAGATCCTGCTTCTCCAAACAGGGAATACTACTTATCCTATTCTCCAACCTCCACTATGGTAAGTTTTGTAAAAAAAAAATATATATATGTCAGGATTTGGCCAGGATTGTTCAGGTTTTGGTCACTAGATGCCCCCATTGCGCCTTTTTTTAACCTTTTGTTTATCCCTTGTTCTAATTATTATTTGCACCTGTGTGTCATTTCCTTGTAGGTATTTAAACCCTGTGTGTTCCTCAGTTCTTTGCTCAGTGTTTGTATGTTAGCACCCAGCCCCAGCCTTGCTGTGAACTTATATTTCTCTTGTTGGATTTTCCAGAGGTACTCTGGTTTTGTTCTTGTTTATTTTTGATTAGTCTTTTGAGGTTTGTTTTTTCCCTGCCGTTCTTACCACTTTGTGGATTTTTCTCTTGGCTTTATTTTTGACGTTGTGGATTTATATTTTTTGCCTGAAGATCTTTTTCCTTTATTAAACCACCATCTCTAGTACTGCTGTGTCTGCCTCATCTTCTGGGTTCTGCCGACTATTAGTGACTGTTTCTCACACCGGGTCCTGACAATAAATTATCCTGTTCGTGCTTTGAATCTATTGCATGGGCTTTCTTGAATTATAAAGTTAGTAAAACCGTTAGCTTTCTCTAACTTCCTTGTTTGTCTTTGCAACGGTGTGTATTGACTGTAGAATACCTAGCCATCAGTGATTGGTTGGGTATTTAGAATATTTTGCTTTACTCCTTTTTGATAAAACYTACATAATACCTATATTCAGGAACATATCATGATGAAGTGATTCTGCAGTTTTGAATGAGTGCCAATGGTGTGGTTGGGTCAGCAGCTGTTGCATTGTGTTGGATTCGGGGTGAACTTTGAACATTGAGATATTAAAGACATGATAGATCAGACGCATAGTGTATAAAGGAGTGAAAGAGACTGGGTTTTATGTCAGAAGGTAATGGGTCTCTGTAGAAGGACAGATGGCTTTGGAATGTGTTGGGTGGACGGGAGGAGGTCACAGGATTGCTATTGGGGAAGCAGATTGACATCTGTGGATTAGGCGAAGGAGGGGTTGAGGTCAGGAGGTCAGGTCAGATCCACTGAAGGGAGAAAAAATGGATTATTATCCTATTACCCTCTTCCTGTCGAACCATAAGATGTAAGGTTTGGAGAGAAGGAGAAGTATATATACTTGTGATCGAGTATATATACTTGTGATCGAGTATATATACTTGTGATCGAGTATATATACTTGTGATGGTGGGAACATGTCTTTGTCTGACTACAGCTGTGTTGACCCTTTGGGAAGAATTCAACTTGTTTAAGCTTCTCTGGTGTCTAAGAACCTAACAATTGCTTCTAGAACGTAACAGATCTTAACCTCTAACGAGCCTCTACCCCGGGTCCGGGAGCACCCCCCATCCCCCCACACACTGATTAGCATAGCTAGCATAGCTTCACAAGTAGATAGTAGCATCTAAATATCATTAAATCACAAGTCCAAGACACTATTAATGTAAGTATGATCGTATGGCAAGTGATAGTCAATATTAACTTCATTGTTCACACTGTAAATACTTGTTACAGTGTGCCTACATTAATAATTACACCAATAATACACTGCAATGCAAAGTCCTACCTAATCAATAATAGATAATAATGGATTAGATTTACGTAGCCATTTCCTAGGTTTCATTATACTAACGCAAACACTTTTAAACATACTTTTCAGCTTTATTATCTTTATGTATCTGAGTGTGTGGGTCCTATTTTTACTTCATTAAAGTCCACTCCTCCCCACATTCAGACAGAAGGATGAGATGACAGAAGAGATGTCCCAGGTTG
>NW_019945176.1:22326-39497 GCF_002910315.2 Salvelinus sp. IW2-2015
CCATATCTATCATTTTCCTTATTCAGCATGATCTCTTGACAGGTTGATTTTCAGAATGGTTTGTTTCATGTATTTGCATGCTACTATGAACTGGTTGCTTACGCTACACAAAACTACATTTTTCTAAACGAATCCAATCTGTTAGTAGTTGGACCATATTTCACAACCATTACTGATATGTTTGTTCCAGTTTATGTGATTTAGTAGTCTCAAATAATCAATCTTCTCTACCCGTCAGTCCATTTCTGAATGCAGGTTGCGTGCTGACTGAAAGTTTCAATTGTTGGATATCCTAACTTTGACTGGATTCAATAGAAATTACACATCGCTTGCAGACCGGCATAATTGACTAACACCAGGAGTTTCAGACGTGTGTTAGGGTGTAACTAGCCCTCAGCGGCGTTTCATCGTATATGTAATTTGTCACACATGAGTTAAATTATAAAGAAACATATCCACTTAGACATTCACTAGGTGAAGGCTACAGTACTGAAACCATATCATACAACAATCATGTCGCTACAACATATACAGTCGTGAGTGTAAATTACAATCATCTAAAAGCAAGGCACTCAATGTATGCAAAAAGGTAGAAACATTTTTTTTTATTCTGTGAATGAAATTTTGGGGAATTAATTGAATTCCATCTGGTTATTGGGCAGACGATGAATGCCATTTTGACATGCGGACACAGTTAAATAAGACAACTACAGTCCACATGTAACAAAGACTCTCCATCATTACTCTCTGATTACAACATCATTGATGTCTGGCGAGCACATAACCTAACGCAAAAGAGTACACTTTCTATTCACAGGCTAAATCTACCTCACTAATCTCAATGTCATACATTATCTACAACTATTTTCTTTTATCTAGAAACTAGAAATTCGACATATGAGCTTGTCTGATCACAACACCTATAACTGCCTATGACACATTTCAGAATCTAATTGTAACTTGATCGTCAAAGAAAGGCATAAGGCCTGATGATACTATATATATAATGATAATTAATAAAGGAGGAAGAGTACACATCATGCAAATTGTGTAGATCGTGATGAATTAACAGGAACATCTAGCATATTACAGAATGTACACGTGTAGATGCTGAGGATGCAGAGGGTTGTCATATCTATGCAAGGCCCAGCTATGACCACATCCTGTTCAGCTCACAGTACTTTCTGGTAGGGACAAGGGGGGCCTTCTGGGCGTTCAAATGCGATTTGTCATACAGAGTCTGCGGCTATGTGAGGATATCAAGAAGAAACTGTTTCAGCATCAAGAAAGTATGACTATTTCTCAAAGTAGACTACATAGTCTTCCATTCAACCACAGACATTTCATTATGACATTTATTTCTTACCTTGTTCAATCTTGGGATAACCAGATCATTGAGTTATAGATGGATATTGGTTCATGACTGTTTGATCTTGTCTGGAATCAAAATACAGCCCATTACAATACAGTACATACACTTCACACACTCAGATACATAATAACGGCAATGCATACTTACATCTCTACTTCTTGTGTTGATCATAACTAGCAAGATATTGTGTTGTCAGTTTGATCTTCTGTGTTTTATAAGAAAAAATATCAACCAATCAGATACATTTCATACAGGATATCAACAACATTACCCAGGAATTAATGAGGGGTCTCACCTTTTTTCTAATTTCTATGCAAATCCCCCCAAACTCATATGCTGAAGAATACTTCTACGAACCAACAGAATGTAAATTTAAATAAGGTGGAGGCCCTAAGCGTGTACTAATACCCGTGATACTTTGGCCCCTTGCAGTAGCCACTGCCACAGCTACAATAAGAATCAGACACAGCGACCTCCCACTGATACTTCGATATAGATGGTATACCACACCAGTCCTGTCACATATTGTTCACACAAATGATTAGACTATACAATATGATAAAGACTAAATGGCTCTATATCATATACATCCAATGTAATCATGCATTATATATTATATTTGACAACATAAGCGATATAAGCACACTGAAAAGTGTATGGAAGGGATTATTAATGAGTAGGTACCTGGGGTGGTGTGTGCATTACTGCAACTTTACTGTTGCAAGGCAGTTTTCCAACTGACAGGTGAGGCGTTCACTTTACACGTGATGTTTTCTCTGCTGTGAGAGAGAGAAGTAATCTGCTGGCGCGTCCCCGTAGATCTCCTTGTCTCTCTCCAGGTGGTAGGTAAGGTTGGGGTAGCAGGACACGTTGCACACCAGCGTACCGTACAGGAGTGGTTGCGCAATAGCTTGAGTCTGTCTGGATCGCACTTGGATATGAGCTCTGACCAACCAGGAGAGAGATAGAGAATCATAATGAGACAACCAGAGAAAGACGACTGAGGATTAAACTTGAAAATGTGATTGAAATGTTAACAAAGCATGGTGAGTAAGGTCATGTAAAACCCCAAATTCAGTGTTATAGTGTAAAGACCATCAGCTTGGGTCATGTATAAAATAAGAATGATATCAAAATTAGGATGGCAAAAAGATGAAACAGCCTGACCGTGGACTTTCAGAGTGATGGTCTTTCTGGCAATTGACCTTGTTCCCTTCGCCTGTAAGTAGAAATCCCCTGAGTCTTGCAGTTCAGTTCTCTGACTGTTAAACTGAAGTTTTTGGTGTTCATCTTTAGTCTCCCTCAAACTGGGATCCAGGTGAATATACAACTCTTGGTGTTTAATTCTGGCAATAACCTTTTCCATACTTCCACTCAAGGATTGGAAATTCGGCGGAGGTTTGACCTCTTCTCTAGGTGCTGCAGCAGTCTTCATACTCAAGATGTCTCTCTCTCGCCCTAGTGCTTCTTTTTTGTTCCATTGTATCATAAAAGACCACACATATCAACTCTAGGTAAACAACATGCTGATGTTCCTAGCCCTTCATCGTTATTCTTGGGTGACATAATCTTTCAATGGCCTGTGAGTAAATCTTAAAGTTACGTTGTGTTTTCATTTAACCGACACGCTCTTTACTGTTGTTATCCTGTATAATTATTATGTAAGTATGTATTTGTGCACACTGGTTCTGTTAGACGTTTTATCGATTGTTACACTGTATGTGCATATGATAGTTGTGCTTTCACTGTGTGACACTACTAATATAAAGTTATCAGCTATTAAACAACGCGATTTGGTTCATACTAAAAGTCTTCCCCTTGCTTTTGTCTCCTTGCAAACATACGGTGTGAGTAAAATATTGTGGACATTTAGTATATTGTCGTAGAATACCTAGGCCAGCCGTGAATTTCTTCAGGGTTTGCTCATTTATACTGCTATATTATAGAACTAATTCTTTGCCTTTCTCACTCCTCTTATTGATAAAACCCTTAAAATACCCCTTATCTCCCAGGCACCACTTTTAATCATAATTGATTGTCAACTATTATTCTCTTGTCATGGATTGTTATTCTCGATGTGAGTTGGCTCTCGATTGGTCGCTGTGGATTTTATTCCAAGCAGTTCATAGTTGTGCACTCTTGCTCCCACTGTCAGTCAGAACAGGGATGTTGGCGCTCGAGGCAGGGAACTGAGCAAGTGGGGGTGGATTTTCTGAATAACCACCTCCTCAAGCTCCAGATGTAATAACTACCACACTGTAGTGTAATGTGTTTCATAGTTATCTAACCTCGCGAATATGGTGTGTGCTATTAAAGAGAGTAGAATGAGCTGGGTGTATAGATGTTCAGGACAGGTATATGTAGTCTCTACTGATAGATAGTCAGTGGATGGATTTATGAAGTTGTTGTAATCCTGCTTATGCGACGGAGGTACGAGAGTCTGTACCAGGAATTGCTTTGGGGAAGCAGATTGACATCTGTGGATTTAGGCGTAGAGGAGATGTACGCAGTAGCACAGTGTTCGGGTGTTAACTTCTTGCGAACGTTAGGGGGTGCTGTTTCGCGGTCAGATGATGGTCGCATAGTCATGATTGCTGTCTCCACATGAAAGAGTAGAAATAAAAAACTCAGACTGCGTTGATGTCTAATACCTTATTACCTTGTCTCTTTCCGCTGTTCGACCATAACATGATTAGAGCTCATGGATTAAAATATGATTGATAGATAGTTTATTTGATAGTATATAGTGTAGAATCGACATGTTGAGATTTTATCTATACTCTGATAAGAAGTCGTGGAATTTTGTCTAAGTGAAGTGTATATACAGTAACAACTATTTCTTGTCGAAGCACTTCGTGTACGATGACATGAGTTCTAGAATTGCAGATACGTTAGTTGTTTGGTACCCCTGGAGAAATCATGTCTGTGGCTCTGCTATCGCTTTGGTTGGACCCCTTTTGGAGATTGATATTATTCAAACGGCTTGATGCTCATTTAAGTCTTATGCTGGATGGTACTAAGACCAAGCCCTAACTGCCATTCGGTGTTTAGAATTCGTAACAGATTCCTTTAACCTCTACGAGCCTCTGAGCCCTCGTGCTTGTAGCTCAATACACTTTTGAATGAATGCCATAGTTATCAGGACCACAATGATGCTATCCGCGGCCCTCCCCGCACACACTGATTAGCATTAGCTAGTTCATAGCTCTACGATGGCGTGACGATACGAGCATCCTTTAAGCGTTGCAAGGCCATCGACATATATTGACTTAACTCACGCTATGTCCAAGAAATCCACTTTATGAATAACATCCAAGCATCTTACATGTTATATATCCCGTCATATTTCATTTATTCTATTGTTACGTATGTTTTACAGGAAGACAATATTATTAGTGATAGTTAATGATATTAACAGTCATCTAAATGATCGTAGTTTTAAAGTGCAAACCATCGAAACCTATTTTCGTACTTTCCATCCAGTTTTTATATGACAACTCTCTTTTCAATAGGTCCCGTTTCTATCATCCAGTTTGTCGGCCCGATCTAACTTAATTGGTCTTGATATCCGGTAACACACTTATAATTTGATATTCCTGCCATCTCTGATAAGACTCAGTCTGTTGGAAACACGTATATTCATTGTTGGTTAGGATAGTTATTTGTTAGAAAACAGTCACGGCATCATTTCAGTTTAGTGAAATCACAGGTTACTCTTGGACACTCGCCCTAGTCACAATAGCTCGACATATTTAGAATTATCGACAGGATAGACAGGAGGAACATCTATTCGACCAAAGACGTTAGCACACTGTATTGAACCATAGTAAGTTAATTTCAACTCTTTGCCAAGATCTGATGGAAGAACAGTATCACATAGTACAGAGCATAGTACAATAATATGATAAATGGTAAGTTCTCACCTTAGGTCCGCAAAGTTTAGTTGTTTTGCTAACGGCTATTGTTCTCGCAGCAATTGTTGACTGTGCTTAATACACGAAATCTATCAGCTATCACTTTGGCCAACTGTGTATTGCAATAGATCAACAGGTAGTTTAGATAATATTAAAGTAATAAGTGAAATCATCCCCCAAGCCGCGGTTTGCATTGAAGAACTATTTGATGCTTCGATTGCTTTGTCACCCTGGTATTTTTTAAGTAAGTAATTATTATTAGTCAATTAATTCCTCTATAGATGAACGTCAGGTACATATTTGGGCTTGTACTTCTTCCTGTAATTTTTATTTGATTGTAATCCATGATCTCGCATTTTGCTAATGCGATTCTAAAATGACTTTTCCGGGTTACTCCTGTCTATCATTAGCTTGTCAATTTGTATACTATATATGAGTTTGTTGAGAACAACAAGTGGTTTTGCTTATTCAGATTGACATTAAAAACCGAGGTGGGGGCTACCCATAAAAAACTAGGAAAAGTGACAGCCAAGTCTTCGTAACAGGCGGTTCTACTATCTATCGTAGGAGAATTCCTAGAGGTAGCTTGAAAAATTAATATTTTTGGCAAGAAAAATCCTGGTGATTAGTCGAGGGAACGGATTGGACGATATTAGCGCTCTTTGGCTGAATCGGATCGATGCTTCGGTAGTTTGCACATGTGGTTGTACTTAATTCGATTTATTGTTGTGTTCGCCTGAAAAACGACTATAGAAAGCTACTGAATATGGTCTGAAATACAGAACTGACGGTCCTTTCCATGCTATGCTTTGATCTATTTTTATGAAATGTTTATGTGAGTAATTGGTCATACCGTTGCTGCATCTAGTATCTCTATCGATTTGTGATGGTGGGGTGCATTGTAAACTGTTGATTTCTCTACCTGAAATGGCACTTTTTTCTACAAAAACTATCCACGTATGATATGTTATCAGACTGTCATTCTGAAGAGGTTTTTTCTTGGTTGTGGGATGATTATCTTAGTTGAGGTCCGATCGAATTGTGTAGATAGCCCCTGACGAAGTAAGAAACTGATGGAGTTAGAATAGTGGCGCACATGAATATTTATGCTAACGTTTTGCTAAGTAGATTTACATATTTTTGTCTTCCCTGTCTTAAAAATTTTAAAAATCTGAATGTAGGCTTTATTCACAAGATCTTATCTTTTCTCTGAGTGTAATAATTACACAGTAATAAGATCATTGTAACATAGTGTCCAACCATTGATTGATGTCAGAATAACGTGTGTATTTGTGTGTTTTCAGTTGTGGTTGTTCCTTTGATCATCAACAAGAGAGTGGGGGACTCTGTGGAGCTGCTGGCAGGCTTAGAGAGGGAACATTTCCAATCCTTGGAGTGGAAGTATATGGAAAAGGTTATTGCAGAATTMAACTCAGAAGTTGTATATTCACCTGGATCCCAGTTTGAGGGGAGACTAAAGATGAACACCAAAAACWTCAGTTTAACAGTCAGAGAACTGACACTGCAAGACTCAGGGGATTTTCTACTTACAGGCGAAGGGGACAAAGGTCAGATTGACAGAAAGACCATCACTCTGAAAGTCCACGGTAGGCTGTTTTCATCTTTTTGCATCCTATTTTGATATCATTCTTATTTTTATACATGACCACAGCTGATGGTCTTTACACTATAACACTGAATTTGGGGTTTTATACTGACCTTACTCACCATGCTTTGTTACATTTCAATCACATTTTCAAGTTTAATCCTCAGTCGTCTTTCTTCTGGTTGTCTCATTATGAGTCTCTATCTCTCTCCTGGTTGGTCAGAGCCTATATCCAAGGTGGCGATCCAGACAGACATCAAGCTATTGGCCAACCRCTCCTGTACGGTACGGCTGGTGTGCAACGTGTCCTGCTACCCCAACCTTACCTACACCTGGGAGAGAGACAATGAGATCTACGGGGACGCCCAGCAGATTTACTTCTCTCTCTCACCAGCAGAGGTCGACATCAGTGTAAAGTGCAACGCCTCCAACCTGGTCAGTTGGAAAACTGCCTCTGCAACAGTAAAGTGCAGTAATGACACAACCACCCCAGGTACCTAGCTATCATAATAATCCCTTCCATACACTTTTCAGTGTGCTTATACGCTTATGTTGTCAAATATAATATATAATGCATGTGATTACATTGGATGTATATGATATAGAGCCATTTAGTCTTTATCATATTGTATAGTCTAATCATGTGTGTGAACAATATGTGACAGGACTGGTGTGGTATACCATCTATATCGGAGTATCAGTGGGAGGCGCTGTGGTTCTGATTCTTATTGTAGCTGTGGCAGTGTGCTACTGCAGGGGCCAAAGTATCACGGGTATGTACAGCTTAGGGGCCTCCACTATATTTAAATTTACATTTCTGTTGGTTCTAGAAGTATTCTTCAGCTGATATGAGTTTGGGGGGGATTTGCTAGAAATTAGAAAAAGGGTGAGACCCCTCATTAATTCCTGGGTATGTTTGTTGATATCCTGTATGAAATGTATCTGATTGGTTGATATTTTGTTCTTATAAAACACAGAAGATCAAACTGACAACACAATATATGCTGATGTTATGATCAACACAAGAAGTAGAGATGTAAGTATGCATTGCCGTTATTATGTATCTGAGTGTGTGAAGCTGTATGTACTGTATTGTAATGGGCTGTATTTTGATTCCAGACAAGATCAAACAGTCATGTGAACCCAATATCCATCTATGAAACGGTCAATGATCTGGTTATCCCAAGATTGAACAAGGTAAGAAATAAATGGTCATAATGGTAGAATGTCTGTGGTTGAATGGAAGACTATGTAGTCTACTTTGAGAATAGTCWMTACCTTTCTTGATGCTGAAACAGTTWCTTCTTGATTATCYGTCACATGTAGCCRCAGACTCTGTATGACAAGATCGCATTTGGACGCCCAGAAGGCCCCCCTTGTCCCTACCAGAAAGTACTGTGAGCTGAACAGGATGTGGTCATAGGCTGGGCCTTGCATAGATATACAACCCTCTGCATCCTCAGCATCTTACACGTGTACATTCTGTAGATATGCCTAGATGTTCCTGTTAATTTCATCACGATCTACACAATTTGATGATTGTACTCTTCTCCCTTTATTAATTATCATATATATAGTGTATCATCAGGCCTTATGCCTTTCTTTGAGGATCAAGTTACAATTAGATTCTGAAATGTGTCATAGGCAGTTATAGGTGTTGTGATCAGACAAGCTCATATGTCGAATTTCTAGTTTCTAGATTAAAGAAAATAGTTGTAGATAATAGTATGACATTGATTAGTGAGGTAGATTTATGCCTGTGAATAGAAAGTGTACTCTTTTGCGTTAGGATTATGTGCTCGCCAGACATCAATGAGGTTGTAATCAGAGAGTATATGATGGAGAGTCTTTGTTACATGTGGACTGTAGTTGTTCTTATTTAACTTGTCCGCATGTCCAAAATGGCATTCATGTCTGTCCCAATAACCAGATGGAATTCAATTAATTCCCCAAAATATTCCATTCACAGAATAAAAAATGTTTCTACCTTTTTGCATACATTGAGTGCCTTGCTTTTAGAGTGAATTGTAATTTCCACTCACGACTGTATTTGTTAGCGACATGATTGTTGTATTGAATGGTTTTCAGTACTGTAGCCTTCACCTAGTGAATGTCTAAGTGGATATGTTATCTTTATAATTAAACTCATTGTGACAACACATTACATATATCATAAAGCCGCTGAGGGCCTAGTTACACCCTAACACACTGGTCTGAAACTCCTGGTTTAGTCAAATTATGCCGGCTTGCAAAGGGATGTGTAATTTCTATTGGAATCCAGTCAAAGTTAGGATATCCAACAATTGAAACTTTCAGTCACACGCAACCTGCATTCAGAATGACTGACGGGGTAGAGAAGATTGATTATTGAGACTACCTAAATCACATAAACTGGAACAAACATATCAGTAATGTGTGAAATATGTCCAACTACTAACAGATTGGATTCGTTTAGAAAAATGTATGTTTTGTGTAGCGTAAGCAACCAGTCATAGTACATGCAAATACATGAAACAAACCATTCTGAAAATCAACCTGCAAGAGATCATGCTGGAATAATGAAAATGATGATGATTGGTGTGTTTTTGAGTTGTTTTGAGCAAATATTAATTTTGTATTTTACTCAACAAGCTTGTTCAAATACAACTGACTTCAAGCAGAGTTTGTTGATTAAAGACTAACACTTTGGCTCAAATTCTTGTCATTTTTAAGTCCACTCAACTTGCATAATAATGCTAATTAAGCAATCGGTTAAGTTTGACTTTTTCTAAGTGCCACAGAGCACTGTGTGTGTGTGTGTGTGTGTGTGTGTGTGTGGTGTGTGTGTGTGTGTGTGTTGTGTGTGGTGTGTGTGTGTGTGTGTGTTTGTGTGTGTGTGTGTGTGTGTGTGTGTGGTGTGTGTGTGTGTGTGGTGTGTGTGTGTGTGTGTGTGTTGTGTTTGTGAGAGAGTGATTTAGAAGTGAGAGGTGGCTGGGAGATGCTCGCATTTCCATTGTGCCTCAACTGAGGTTAGCTGGCTTGGCTTGCCACCTGACAACTGAGCAAAGGTTTGAGGGAAGGCCTACACTATCTATCTATTTTTACATTTCTCTAGAATGTTTTTCTGTGTACGGTGAAGAGGTGTGATCTCAGAGTGAAGTGGTGTGATCTAAGCAGACTGTCATCATATAGAAGTAGAGGGGTTTGTTAGAAGGACTGTAGTTGTAGAGAAAGTCACTTGTCTGTGGGGACAGAATGGAGCACACCTTGCTCTGTTTGCTGCTATGTAAGTACTGAGTTAGTGTGTTTGTTTATGAACACTAATTACCTGATTTACTAAGAATTTATAGGAAAAGGGAATAAGACATTAATCAAAATGAAGACAGTTTCACGCTTTAGCTTTGTTTTTGGTGTTTTAGCCCTTATTGAGAAATATTAGTAAATAGCACTCAAAGGAAATTGCAGCAAATATGGTGTAGATATGAAGTAAGAAAGTGACCACCCTACATTGATGTTGCATCTCTGTGAGAACCTGAGCTTGTATAGCCGATGCCATGCAGACCTGGTTGATGTGGTGGTGTGCATTTAACCAAGTCATTACTCAGGAACTAAAGAGTGGTGTTAACTCAGTGGTTGCAAAATGTGTTGTTAATGACAATTAATATAAAATGCTATATTTGTTGGATGTGTTGTATTATCAAGTTGTGATTATTGTAGATGGTTGAGGGTTTCTTCACTACAGTTATAGTAAACTATAGATTAATGAGTGGTGTTGTGGTGTTTTTGGTCTCTGTACATACACTCTCTGTGTGCAGAACATGGGAAGTCAGCGGCCATTTAAAGCTGCAGTCCGTAATTCAAACTACCTCAAAATGGCCACCCTGACTCTTTTTGTGGTATATGGCTGAGGGATGGGGCTAAGGAAATTCATTCATCTACTGTTTACAATAATTGTCATAAAATAACCATATATTTCCATTTATGATGGGATAAGACAGTTTTGAGGGAATTAAAAGTTATACTCTTCAAGAATAAATGCCTATGATTAATTTAATGATAAAACATGTGTGTAGAAATCGTAGATTGCACCTTTAAAATAAAGTACAGAATGGATTTGGTAATCAGTAACATGATTATGGCATGTTATTATTTATTTCAGGCTACTATTGGAGCAATGTGACTTTCTTTGTTGTAGTGCTGAGTACACACATCTACTCTGGACACTCTGAAGACGATGATGGTAAATATTTGAACACTTGATCAAGCCTCAAACTCTTAATGCTTCATCAAATGTTATATTAGTGATTTTTAAAGCTTCTTTGACAAGATATATTTTTAGTTTTGAGTCTCAAAAAAACAATTGTATCATTCTGGTTTTATTTTGTACAGGAAAGGCAAAGGCTGTTCTGACCATATACCCCACATCCTCCCAGATATTCAGTGGAGAGTCTGTCACTCTCAGATGTAACATACAGAGGGGAGAAGTCACTGACTGGGAATACACATGGCGCAAGGATGATGTAGACACAATCAATAGGAATCATGAATATGAGATCAGTGAGGTTAAGATTTCAGACAATGGGGACTACAGGTGTGTGGGTACACATATTGATCAGAAGAAGCATTCTGAGTGGAGTGATGCAGTCAGACTTACGGTAACAGGTAAATCATCTTATCTCTCAAGTGCCTCCATGCCCATAACCACTTGACATAGATACATCTCTCTACATTAGTGTCACTGGTGAGCTCACTATTAATCTTCAATCACTATCTGGACTTTAAGAATTTTGAGTCAATGAGGGTTAATCTAAATACAGATATACTGTGTACACTGTAAATTCTAACTGAATAGAGTCAACATATGTCAGGTTTTGGCCAGGACTGTTCTGTTTTTTTGTCACTAGATGTCCCCATTGCACCTTTTTTGTACCTTTTGTTTTTGCCCTTGCTCTAATTAGTGTTTGCACCTGTATGTCGTTCCCTTGTTAGTATTTAATCCCTGTGTGTTCCTCAGTTCCTTGCTCAGTGTTTGTATGTTAGCACCCAGCCCCAGCCCAAGCCTTGTTGNTGTCAGGTTTTGGCCAGGACTGTTCTGTTTTTTTGTCACTAGATGTCCCCATTGCACCTTTTTTGTACCTTTTGTTTTTGCCCTTGCTCTAATTAGTGTTTGCACCTGTATGTCGTTCCCTTGTTAGTATTTAATCCCTGTGTGTTCCTCAGTTCCTTGCTCAGTGTTTGTATGTTAGCACCCAGCCCCAGCCCAAGCCTTGTTGTGAACATATATTTTTCTCTTGTTGGATCTTCCAGAGGTTCTCTGGTTTTGTTCTTTTGTATTTTGGATTAGTCTTTTGAGGTTTGTTTTTCCCTTGCTGTTTTTACCTCTTTGTGGATTTTCTTTGTATTTTGGAAGATATCTATTTTTTATTAGACCACCATCTCTAGTACTGCTGTGTCTGCCTCATCTTCTGGGTTCTGCCGATTTAGTGACTGTTTCTCGCACCGGGTCCTGACAACATACCCCTATTTAAAATAAACTTTAATCAAAACTTAAATGCAAAAGCAAAATTATTTAAAATGACCAAGCATGAATACAGATGTTTTGATATTCTGCTCTGTTTTCTTAGCTCTTCCTGAAACTACACTGACTATAACACCAAACCCTGCATACACTGGAGTGACAGTTTCTCTGACGTGTTCAGTGGGGTCTGACAGTGGCTGGAGCTTTACATGGTACAAAGACAAAAAAAAGAAAGTAGTGACCTTGCCTAGCAGACACACTACAACAGGAGCCACCTTCACCATCAGTAGAGCTGCTGAGTCTGACCAGGGTCTCTACTGGTGTCAGGGAGAGGCCAAGCTCCCAAGATTCCAGCGAACCCTTTAAGACTGCAGCAGAGTGCATCCCGTTTACGTTTTTCGCCTGCACTTACCCGAGACTCCCTAAAACATCCACCATTTCCACTATTTCTTAATTAAAACTGTCTGTTTTTTCTCCCTTATTCTCCGCAGGCACCTCCGCCCCGTTCATCGGAGGCTCGGCTGTATACCGTCCCACGGATACTGGACTCCGCCGGTGCAGCGGTCCTGCAGTCTTTCTGTGGACTGCGGAACGGCAGCGTCCCGAGGAGCGCTTCCTGGGCCTGCACAAGACATCTAGACCCTGGAACTCATTCGTCATTTCAGGGCCTCACCCTGAGAATGTGTAGGAAGTCAGGACCGTTCCTGGGGGATTCGTCAGTTTTGGCCATGCTGTTCTTTTGTCACTAGAATGTCCATGCACCTTTTTGTATCCTTTTTGTTTTTGCCCTCTTCTAATTAGTGTTTGCCCTGTATTTCGTTCCTTGTTAGATTAATCCTGTGTGTTTCCTCATTCCTTGCTCAGTGTTGTATGTTAGCACCCAGCCCCAGCCCAGCCTTGTTGTAACATATATTTTTCTCTTTGGATCTTCCAGAGGTTCTCTTTTTGCTTTTGTATTTGATTGGAGTCGTTTTGAGTTTGTTCTTCCCTTCTTGATTTTTTTACCTTTTGGTAGATGTTTCTTTTACTGTGGAACGAACTCTATTTTATAGACACATCTCTAGTACCTGTTTGCCTCACTCTTTCTGTCTGCAGATTAGTGACTTATTCCGCACCGGTCCTGACAACATACCCTATTAAAATAACTTAATCAAAACTTTAAATGCAAAAGCAAAATTATTTAAAATGACCAAGCAATGAACACAGATGTTTTGATATTCTGTCTGTGTTTTCTTAGCTCTCTGAACTACACTGACTATAACCACAACCCTGCATAACACTGATGACAGTTCTTCTGCTGATTCAGTGGGTCTGACAGTGCTGGAGCTTTACATGGTACAAAACAAAAAAAAAGTAGTGAGCTTGCCTCAGCAGCACACACACAGAGCCACCTTCACCATCAGTAGAGCTGCTAGGCTGACCAGGTCGTCTACTGTGTCAGGCGAGTCAATCCAATCATCAATCATCAGTGATCCTGTCACTTCATTGTGAGTTATTACTTTATTGTTTTTTTCAAACAAATGGCACTATTTATTGAGATCAATCATGTAGATTGTCTTGGTCATTGAATGGAAATGCATAAGTACGTATACACCTACAGAAAGGCCAGATTAGTCATACGTTGGAAACTTTGCTCTGACTGCATTTTTTTCTATATTGTTTTCCACAGCTGCCCCACGGCCTCAGGAAAGCTCTCACGGTCCCCTCTATTCTGGAGGACAGTCACTCTGCGAATACTGTGACATACGATACAGGTGATCGTACCGCTGGCACAGACAACCAACTGCTCCCATTCCGACAGAACCACCACCATCTCTCTTCCCTAGCCAGCTGGTCAGTACCAGTTGTGAGGGGACAAGGACAAGACAGCCGAAACAATCATCTCAGCTCATCTCTCACCATCGTCATGTTGCTGGTGAGTTTAATAAACTACATCTCACTTACTTAAAGTTGAGAAGATAAGATCTTCATATTATTCTGTACAGTGAAGTATTTTTTTAAACAAACAAATGTATACTTTTAATTCAACCTAATCAAGTCACATACCCCTATAATGCACTTTTATAGTAAGAGAAACATTCCAACAACAAGCTAAATCTTTGGATGTCTGTAAGCATGTATCCAGATCTTTAAATCATGCTCTTTTCTTACAGCCCTGCCCAAAGTACACTGACACTAAAACCAACCCTGCATTACCTGAAGACAGTAACTCTGATTCGTGGGTCTGACATGGCTGGAGTTTACATGGTACAAAGACAAAAAAAAAAAAGTGTAACCTTGCTAGCAGACACACTACACAGGAGCCACCTTCACCATCAGTAGAGCTGCTGAGTCTGACCAGGGTCTCTCTGGTGTCAGGAGGAATCCAGTCCAACATCCATCATCAATCATCTGTATCTGGTTCACTATCACTGTGAAAGGTGATGTGTGTGTGTGTGTAACATCACTGTATATATTCAGTTTCTGTATTAATCTGTAAGTCACACATTCAACTGCTACTGTAATGTTCCAAAATGACAACTTATGATTGTCAGTTGTGATGAATGCTGATCAACATATAATTTACATTTCTAATGTGTTGATAATGTTTATTTTCTGTTGTGTGTCTGTGAAGAGAGACCTGTGGCTGTTCTGACCCTCCAACCCAATGGCCAGTATTCAGTGGGAACTGTCACTCTCAGTCTGCGCATTCAGGGGGAGAAGAAGATTGAGTATGCTTTTTATAACAGTGGAGTCGCTACGACGATACAAGCCTGCGTACAGATCCAGTCCTGCAAAGATTTCAATATACCTTGAAGTCTTCAAAAAAAAATGGCTTAAAACACCCCAGAAACAAGTAATGCATACAAGTTGACTAAGTTGTTAGGTAAGTCTGATTATGGGATTGCAGAGAAAGACCAGAAGGGATGAGCGTCAACAGTGTTTCAATGATGTAACAAAACTATATTACTTTGGGAGGTACATACCATACACACAAAATGAGTAAACATTTACTTAACAACCTCTACCCGTCGGTCACCCCCATCCCCACACACTGTCAGCATAGCTAGCATAGCTTCACACGACTAGTAAGACCATTAATAATCCATTAAATCACAAGTCAGAACACAGAAAGATAACAGAATCTTGTGATTAAGCCACCATTCTCGATTTTTAATAGTTTCAGGAGAAAAATACTGTTAAATATTACGCTAAACACGTTAGCAAAATACACATTTCTTGTCCCACCATGTTTTCCTCCACCACTTTATCACCACATTCGGCGAAACTAAGAATATTGATAGCCATAACCTAAAACCTCATCAGATGACGTCTGATACCATTAATTTATAGAATTTATGCTTAAAAAAAGTGCTATTTCAGCTAGAATCCACAGTTTACAATTGCACCGAACCATCACAGACGACTAGATTACTATGAGCAACCGTGTCTGACCAATTTACGTCTTAATAATGAACATTATAAGAACAGACCAAAGCCAAGCAATGGAAACCAGACTTTGTGATTTCACAGACACTATTCAGATTTCTAAGTTTTAACACAAAACACACTAATCGATATTAGCATACCACATGTGATAAACAGTGACCACGCATCGATGTCCAGCCCAAAGACGCTATAACGACTCACCCCACAAATAATTTAATTTTTCATAACTCCATTCTCAGCAAATTCTTCCTATGACACTCCGTAACATCATTTTGACAACAATAATAATACTTGAGTCAAAGTGCAATATTCAGCCATACATAACCTGGTTACACAATGAAAAATACTAGAAATCAGCCTCAAAATGTCTTACTCATTCTTCAGGTGATCAGTTTTAATTGAAACTAATCAAACTTGACTAAAATACAGGTTGACAGAATCTGAAAGACAAATTATTACTTAATCAAACGACCTGACTTACAATTTTTAAAATTATCCTTCCTTTCCATACAGGGTTCCAATTGACGCGATAACAAACAAAACTGCGAACTATTGGCGTTTAAAATTTCGACGAAAACGATTTTCATATTAAATATTGCTACTGTTGAGTTTCTTCCATCAGATCTTGGCAAATATCCTCTATGTATGTAATCTTCTTTGGTCATATCATTCCGGTCCTCGAAAGTGTCAACTTACACCACAGACCGAGACGCGAAACAGTTCCCAAAGCTGAAACGTGCACGATCAAATAAAATCCCTCAGCAATCGCCTAACACGATCTATATAAATTGCTATTAAAACGGTTCAAATTAACTACATCTGATTTTTTAACAAGCTTATAACGACTGAAAACCATAGACCGGAGAATATCACTTCTCTAAAAAACGATATGGAAGGAGGCAGGTCTTCATGTCCATGGCTTGCGCACCGACGGCAGAGGAAAAAAACCGGAGCGTCTGCACGTTTTCGTTTTAGCTGTATTGTGCATAATCCATTACAAAACTGTGACTACGACCCCAGAGAACGTAGGCGAATAGTGCGGTTTCTTTCATAGCATTCACTGTTCGCCCTTAAAAACACGCTCAGATCAGGGTAAACATTTCTGAAAATCTGACCCCTGTCATGAAAATGCTTTAATATTCTGTAATCCACCAAGACCCAAAATCCAACGGCATATAAGAACTAGAAAGTGTTTTCTATCCATACACTAACACTAGTATAGCATATGTACGATCAAGAAGAATTTACACAGCATTTTAATTTGGAGACCCAAATTAGCTAAGCAGAAAACACCCCCTAAGTTCCAAAAAAGACTGAACATTTGATTCTGTCAATTTCCTTAAAAGATAACCC
>NW_019945176.1:39522-46359 GCF_002910315.2 Salvelinus sp. IW2-2015
CCAAGCTGTCCTGAGTGTCTCTCCTCAGTGGCTGAACCCTGGAGACTCAGTTACTCTGAGCTGTGGGGTTAAAGAGTCATCTACAGGCTGGAGGTTCTTCTGGTACCGAACTGTTCCCTACACAGCTGGGTTACTSTCCCTATCRGACASGTCCTACTCTGTAGAGCCTCTATCTGGCAATGGGACTAGTGAAGACTCCTACACTCTGATCCCTGCYGGTCCTAGTCACACAGGAGGATATGTGTGTAGAGCTGGGAGAGGAGACCCAGTCTATGACACACTCTACAGTGAACCTCAGTTTCTCTGGTCAGGAGGTAACTAACTGCATTGAAACTGCATTTAATCATATTTAAGTCACCCTCATGTGTATATATAACCACTGTGTACGTTTGACTCTGTCACTCTTTATTTCAGATCCGCAACCATCAGTGTCCCTCAAAATAAGACCTAACAGAACTCAACACTTTACATCAAAGTCTCTCTCACTAAGCTGTGAGGAGAAGAGGAACTCTACTGGATGGAGACTGAAGAGATACAGAGAGAAAGCAGTGGAGTCAGAGTGTGTCTCTAACTGGGGATCAAGAGCAGGGTCCACATGTACCATGGAAGCATACACATGGGACAGTGGAGTGTACTGGTGTGAGTCTGGATCAGGAGAGTACAGTAATGCTGTCAACATCACAGTGGATGGTACGTCTGTTGTACAACAGTCACTAACGTGTTTTACATTACAATGTATGATAATGATGTTCAATTCTGTAACTGAATGGTTGCATCTCATAAAATACAAGCTCATGTGGGTGATTACTCCAGATTTACAGTATTATTTATATATTATGTTATACAGTTGGCCCTCTGATCCTGGAGAGCCCTCCCTATCCCATAACTGAGGGAGAATCTATGACTCTGAGCTGTACAAATAGATATCAGGAAACAAACCCGAACCCCAAGGTTGATTTCTACAAAGATGGAGTATTCATCAGGAATGAAACCGCATTAGAGATGACCATCCCTGCAGTTTCCAAGTCAGATGAAGGCTTCTATAAGTGTAAATCTAATGAAGGAGAATCACCAGAGAGCTGGATGACAGTGAGAGGTGAAAAACATATTATAATCACATGACCTTTTCATAATATCTGTGGTCATCAGTCATTTGTAGTGTTAAAAAGCATACTGTAGGTTTGGAGTTACAAGCTCAGGCTGGTCATCTGATCTCAAGTCAGTTGTCAAATATATATTCACTTTGTCCACTACTTTATTTTTGTTCTACAACTACCTCAGAACCTGATAGTGATTTGCTGTTCTCTCTCCAGGTGTAACTCCTGGACAGTCTACATCAGTCCTAGTAGGAGTGGTTGTGGGCCTGGTTGTTGCTGGTGTTCTACTGGCCATTCTCCTGGTACTGCTGTGTCGATATAAAAATGCCGGAGGTGAGACTTTTATAAATTCATATTTATCTTTTTGGTTCATGTTTAGGAGAGAAAAATCTAATTGCAAAAGTTTAAAACAATAACGAATTGATACAGTATAATATTATGCATTTCTCATTACAGGTTCCTGTTGCAACATAATATTCTGGTGAGTACACCTGTCTTTCAACTTTTCATACAGTAAAATAGAATCTGTGTGTTTCATGAGTATCTCTCTCCCTGTAGGCCCCCCCAGCCCCAGAGGACCAACCTGGACCCCCAACAGGACCAAGGATCTACCCAGGGCCRGGCTCCTGATGCTGGGTATACAYGTCTGCAGCATGGTCAGTCTCTCAGCCCAGACCACTGTCACTCTCCTCTCTGWAACTTCACATACTGACTTTTCACCATTCACTTTATATAGATGTTACCGTACTCTATGTCCCTAGGCAAGCTGAGGGAAAACCAACCTATTAAACTTGCTCTCTTCTTTGACCAACAGGTGGCGCTAATATCTATGATACAATTACGCCCTCAGACAGTAATGACAATGGTACTGGGAAAGGGAAAGGGGGATACCTAGTCAGTTGTACAACTGAATACCTTCAAATGAAATGTGTCTTCTGCATTTAACCCAACCTCTCTGAATCAGAGAGGTGCAGGGGGGCAGCCTTAATTGACATCCACGTCTTCGGCGCCTGGGGAACAGTGGGTTAACTGCCTTGCTCAGTTGCAGAACGACAGATTTTTCCCTTGTCAGCTTGGGGATTCGATCCAGCAACCTTTCGGTTACTGGCCCAGCAACCTTTCGATTACTAAACACTAGGCTAACTGTATGTTAAATTTAGCATGAATACAGTATAGAGTTGTTGTTGCTGTTACTCTTCATATGTTTAATATTACTATCATACTAACAGTAAGTAGAGATATTAGTGTATTACCTGTATATTTCAGATGCTGGTGCTGCTACTGCTGGACCAAGTGATGTGATGTACGCCCAGATTCATCTCAAAGAGTTGGACAAGAAAAAGAAAAGTAACTCTCAACTGTCATATAAATTCATACAAAATGTCGCAGTGTTTTTTACTCATCAAATTTGATAAAAACATACAAATTCTCTCCCCCTCCTCAGAAATGACAGCTGATCCAAAAGAAAATCCAGTCTAATCTGAGGTCAAGACAGGGAAGACCACAGGTGAGAACCATTCTACAGGTTGGCAGTCAGTGAAATCTAAATGTGTGATTTTGGAGTTTAAAACAAATGCAGAATAAGCTACTTCCTTAAATTTGTTGACTGGAAATGTTCATTTTCAGCAGCAACTGGACCTGTTGATGTGACCTATGCTGAGGTTGACCTTAAACAGAAGGCCAAAGCCAAGAAGTAAGAAAGTAAACTGGGAACGCCTCCATCGAATATTCCCCTATATACCCTCACACCTCGACCCATATGACTAGGTGCATATTTCTGTATATAACTTATATTATTCTGAGTTTTATCCTCAACTCCTTACGAAACATCAACCCACTGAAGGCATATCGTCTATTCTCAATTGAAGCCAGGCACAGCCCAGGTAAGACTAATACTCATATTGGATGAATTAATAGATACTAATATGGATCAATTTCTCTGATTATCAAATATATAATTGTATTAAAGTATGTCTCTTTGTTTAATTCTTAACAGTTTATTTGACTGCATGGTCCTGGAACAACTTGTGTGGTGAAATGTTGCAGGTACCCTGAGGGTATGTAGAGATGGAGGATGAAGGCTGGAGGATGGAGGATGGAGAGACAGCTACCACCATCAGAGAGAGAGGAACCCAGAACATGGATTTTGTCCTTCAACACACACAAGCAAACACACACATGCACCAACACCACACGCAATAACACTTGTACATTAAGGCTTTCTTACTTATTTTATATTGTATTTAAGCATGGTTTAATTGTGTTTCACTGTAAAAGCATTTTTATTTACTATATGGTGCAATGATGATGCATCTTATCTGCAGCTACAGCGCAATTGTATATCTGGTATTGTTTGATGTATTGCATCTTTTGATTCATTTCAGTATGATAGAATAACATATTTGTATATGAATTCCCAAAAAGTATATTCACGTTTTCTTCTAATGCCTGTTACTTTTACAAATTTGCATTGTGCTTTTTTAATAAAACCATTTTTATCCACCAGATGGATGAGTGCTTTCTTACAGTATAATAGAATTGTCTCATCATCATCAACTTTTCCATACACTCATTTGTCAAACATCTTTTAGCCTAGTAATATTCTCAGCTCCACAATGTGTGAGTTAAAGGGCAATCTGCTATTTCTACATACATTTTTGGACTTAATATACTATCCCATTGAATCTTGAAAATATATAAAATAAATGCCCCATGAGCAAGTTCAAAAGCCGTACCCCATCAGCTGAAGACCCATGAGAGTTTTCAGAATGACTTTGGGGAAAGAGTGCCGAAAGAACAGTCTTCTCAATTTTTGATGTCTACTCTGCGAGAGTTCTGAGGAGCTAGTACCACGTACGAATGACTACCAGTTCTCCCATATTGCCTCCTCATCCTACCCAAACGTCATAACGATTTAATGACATTAGTGGTGTATGACTCTGACTTGATATTTCAGTGTCCCCTGCATGGTCAGGGTCACTGTTCCATTGAGGGGTTTCTGTTTTATTGTGTTTATTCTAATGGTCAAGACAGACAGCGGCAGCCAGGTCATTTCACTGCTCCTGAGAACATCAAAGGAAGTGACATCACAACAACTGTTATATGAAACGTAGAAGGGGGGACTCTATCAGTAACCTGGACCCCATACCTTCCGAAAAATTGTGGCAGGTGTCAGTCCCTCAGTCACACGACCTAATGATGCATGCCAGAACGAATCATGCAAACACTTCTGCAGGATATGAACCCAAGATGAAACTCAAGACACTTTTATGACATTTTTGCTCTCTTCCTCGCCTCGCCTCCTCTAACCCCCCCTCTCTCCCCCCTCTTCTTCTCTCTCTTTGTCTTTCTTTCTCTTTCTCTGTCTCTGTCTCAATCTCGCTCTCTGTCTTTCTCTTTCTTCCGCCGAGCCGTCTATCTCCCTCCTTTCTCTTTCTCTGCAACATTGAGTGGTCTGCTCATAAAGTAACAAAGCTACCGGTATCTGTGAAACACCATGACCATTAACCACACAACCAGCAGCAGCTAGGAAACACATGCTCCAAAACCACCACCATCAGACTGATCAACACAGTGACAGACCCCAAACACACCCACGCCTCATCTTCTAACTCTCAAGCTGAGTGAAGCGGTAGAATGTGACTTATTTTTCAGCTAACATACAGGAATTATTTTATAGAACAGCATCCCTCATCAAAAGGAAGTCTCTGCTCTTTCTCCTCTCTGCTCTATCTTCTCTGTGTGTTTTGGATAGTCAACTGCTAGCTACCAGTGACAGTGATAGATAAGGACATACAGCCAGAGGAAACAGTCAAATCCTTACAGAGATGTCTTGTGGTCCCTTCTCCTGCTTCTCCAAACAGGGAATACTACTTCTCCTACTCTCCAACTTCCACTATGGTAAGTTCTGTAACTATTCTTATTTATTTCAACATTTTAAACACAGTAGAACCATCAACGAGGATGACACAAACAAGTTTAAAAACGTATCCCCATTGTGGTCCTCTTGAATATACAATAAAACAAAAATACAGTGTACACAAGATAACATGAAAACAAAATACATCTCAAATACATCTCATGAATAGAGAGGAACCCGTAAAAGGAATAAAATAGATTACCAAGTAACGTTAATTGAAACAATTATACTTGCACAGTTTTGAAGCATTTTGCACATAAACCATTTCTTAAGATTTATCTTAAAACTCCCTAGTGTATTGATAGATGTTATATGGTTTGGTACACCATTCCATTCCTCTGCACCAGTGTTAAGGAAAGAGCTTTTTCCAGCCATGCTCCTATAGAGCTGTGGTCTCATATTGGCAACACTGGCTCTGGTGTGATGCTATGAGAGTCTCCAATGAATTTAAAATAACCAGACAGGTAACTGGGGGAAAGGTCATGTATCACTTTAAAAACCATCTACAGTTTACATTTAAATTTTTGTCATTTAGCAGACGCTCTTGTCCAGAGCGACTTACAGTAGAGTGCATACATTTTATTACATTTTTATTTTTATTTTTTATACATACTGAGACAAGGATATCCCCACCGGCCAAACCCTCCCTAACCCGGACGACGCTATGCCAATTGTGCGTCGCCCCACGGACCTCCCGGTTGCGGCCGGCTGCGACAGAGCCTGGGCGCGAACCCAGCCCAGCCTGGGCGCGAACCCAGAGACTCTGGTGGCGCAGCTAGCACTGCGATGCAGTGCCCTAGACCACTGCGCCACCCGGGATCAACTGGAAACTGGCACTTTAGTTTGTTTTGGGACGTTTGAAGTTTGTCCTTCAGATTTTTAGTTATGCCACTGAACCATGAGATACAAGCATAGTCATAGTGRCCCTGTATCAGAGATGTTGCCAGGGTCCTCATAGTCTCTATCCAGGAACTTGGCTACCTTTGCCAGGAACTTGGTCCTGGAGTGAACATTCCCAATGGCCTTCAGAGCCACAAGTTCGCATGTCATGTGTTGGTCCCAGTTCACATCCCAATGAATGTAACAGAGCATTTTTCCTTCACCGCTACGTCATTAAACTTGACCGAGAAGTTGGAGAGTTTTTCACTTTGTGTTTGGAACCAAACAGGATACATTCTGTCTTGCCTAAATGGATAACCACTTACTGACTTTAGTCAGTTGGCTGCTTAGGGTCTTTTCAACGGTCTCCTTATTCTGATGTGAAACCAAGAGGGTAGAATCATCCCCAAACAGGATCTATTGCATGTGCTTGCTTGCATGATGAAGTAAGGGAAACCATCAGCTTTCTCTAACTTCCTTGTTGGTTTTTACATGTTGTGTGTTGACTGTACATGCCTGGTCATCAGTGATTGGTTGGATATCTCGAAACGTGTTCTTTATTACTGTTTATAACACCTACATAATACCTATATTCAGGAACATAACATGATGTACATATTCTGCAATTTTGAATGAGTGCCGATTGTGTGGTTGGGACAGCAGCTGTTGCAGTGCTTCTAGAACGTAACAGATCTTAAGACCCTGTGCGTAAAGGCTGTCATTCATTACATTTAAGGCAATATGGGACTGTATCAAATTATTGTTTCTATTACATAATATGATACATTGCAGGGCTAGGATAACTGCAGTTATGTCTCAAATTCTTCAATGAACTGTAACTGTATTTAGTCTTAATTCATGACTGACATTTTTTATAAGGGTTTATAAAACATTACTTCAGACTGATATGTAATTATAATGTTGCCCATGCAGTATATGATG
>NW_019945176.1:46514-51556 GCF_002910315.2 Salvelinus sp. IW2-2015
AGGACCCACACACTCAGATACATAAAGATATAAAGTGAAAATATGCTAAGTTCCACGTACAGCATAAATGAAACCTGGAAATGCGCTCTATAAATCCAATCCATTATTATCTATTATTGATTAGGTAGGACTTTGCATTGTAGTGTATTATTGTGTAGTTATTCATGTTGGCACACTGTCACAAGTATTACAGTCACACTGTAACAAGTATTAGAGTGTAACAATGAGTAATTACAACACTTGTACATCGTACTACAGGAATAATTATACAGTAATAAGATCATTGTAATATAGTGTGCAACCATTGATTGATGTCAGAATTGTTTTATTTGTAATTTTATTTACCCTTTATAACGTATTTATTTGTGTGTTTCAGATGTGGGTGTTCCTCTGATCATCAACAAGAGAGTGGGGGACTTCGTGGAGCTGCTGGCAGGCTTAGAGAGGGGACATTTCAAATCCTTGGTGTGGAAGTATATGGGAAAGGATATTGCAGAATTCAACTCAGAAGTTGTATATTCACCTGGATCCCAGTTTGAGGGGAGACTAAAGATGAACACCAACAATTTCAGTTTAACAGTCAGAGAACTGACACTGCAAGACTCAGGGGATTTTCTACTTACAGGTGAAGGGGACAAAGGTCAGATTGGCAGTAAGACCATCACTCTGAAGGTCCACGGTAGGCTGTTTTCACCATTTTTGCATCCTATTTTGATATCATTCTAATTTATATTCATAACCATGGCTAAAGATCTTTAAACTATAACACAGGTTTTGTGGTTTCATACTGACCTTACTCACAATGCTTTGTTACATATCCATCACATTTTCAAGTCATCTTTCTCCTGGTGGTATGGCTATGGTAGGGTTCATTTAGAAGATTGGTTACGAGTTTTTTATCTCTCTCCTGGTTGGTCAGAGCCTATATCCAAGGTGGCGATCCAGACAGACATCAAGCTATTGGCCAACCACTCCTGTACGGTATGGCTGGTGTGCAACGTGTCCTGCTACCCCAACTTTACCTACACCTGGGAGAGAGACAATGAGATGTACGGGCACACCCAGCAGATTCACTTCTCTCTCTCACCAGCAGAGGTCGACATCAGTGTAAAGTGCAACGCCTCCAACCTGGTCAGTTGGAAAACTGCCTCTGCAACAGTAAAGTGCAGTAATGACACAACCACCCCAGGTACCTAGATATCATAATAATCCCTTCTATACACTTTTCAGTGTGCTTATACGCTTATGTTGTCAAATATAATATGTAATGCATGTGATTACATTGGATGTATATGATACAGAGCCATTTAGTSTTTATCATATTGTATAGTCTAATCATGTGTTTTGTAGATATGTGACAGGACTGGGTGTGGTATACCATCTACATCGGAGTATCAGTGGGAGCGCTGTGGTGCTGATCCTCACTGTAGCTGTGGCAGTGTGCTACTGCAGGGGCCGATAGTAACACAGGTATGTACAGCTTAGGGGCCTCCACTATACTTAAGGTGACATTTCTGTTGGTTCTAGAAGATATCTTCAGCTGATATGATTTTGGGGGATTTGCTAGAAAATAGGAAAAGAGTGAGACCCCTAATTAATTTCCTGGGTATGTTTGTTGATATCCTGTATGAAATGTTTCTGATTGGTTTATATTTTGTTCTTATAAAAATCACAGAAAAGATCTAACTGACAACACAATATATTCTGATGTTATGGGACAACACAAGAAGTAGAGATGTAAGTATGCATTGCCAGTATTATGTATCTGAGTGTGTGAAGCTGTATGTACTGTATTGTAATGGGCTGTATTTTGATTCCAGACAAGATCAAACAGTCAGGTAATCCCAATATCCATCTATGAAACTGTCAATGATCTGGTTATCCAAGATTGAACAAGGTAAGATAAAATGGCCATAATGGTAAAATGTCTGTGATTGAATGGGAAGACTATGTAGTCTACTTTGAGAATAGTCTATACCTTTCTTGATGCTGAAACAGTTTCTTCTTGACTGTCTGTCACATGTAAGCCGGCAGACTCTGTATGACAAGATCACATTTGGACGCCCGAAGGCCCCCCTTGTCCCTACCAGGAAGTACTGTGAGCTGAACAGGATGAGGTCATAGGCTGGGCCTTCCATAGGATTCCTCGCATCTTACATGTGTATATTCTGTAGATAGGCCTAATGTTACTGTTTTAATTTCATCACAACCTACACTATTTGCTTTATTTCCTTCTCCCTTTGATGATTCTCATATATACAGTATGTCATAAGGCCTTATTGTCACGCCCTGACCTTAAGATCCTTGTTATTCTCATGTTCGCGTTAGGTCGTGGTGTGACTCGGGTGGAAAATCCATGTTTTCTTATTTTATTTTATTTGTCCGCATGTCCAAAATGGCATTCATGTCTGTCCCAAGAACCAGATGGAATTCAGTTCATTCTAATCAAAAATAATTCTACCTTATTTGCATACCTTGAGTGCCTTGCATTTAGAGTGATTTGTAATTTCCACTCACGACTGTATTTGTTAGCAACATGATTGTTGTATTGAATGGTTTTCAGTACTGTAGCCTTCACCAAGTGAATGTCTAAGTGGATATGTTACATTTAAAATTAAACTCATTATGACAACACATTACATATATCATAAAGCCCCTGAGGGCCTAGATACACCCTAACACACTGGTCTGAAACTCCTGGTTTAGTCAAATTATGCCGGCTTGCAAAGGGATGTGTCATTTCTATTGGAATCCATCCAAAGTTAGTATATCCAACTATTGAAACTTTCAGTCACACGCAACCTGCATTCAGAATGACTGACGGGGAAGAGAAGATTAATTATTGAGACTACCTAACTCAATTAAACTGGAACAAACATATCAGTAATGTGTGAAATACTGTATATCATAAGGCCTTATATCTTTCTTTGAAGGCCTAGTTACAGTTAGAAGATTCGGAAATGTGTAATAAGCAGTAGAAGGCGTGGTGATCAGACAAGCTCATATAAAAAAATTATATTTTCAAGAATAAAGAAAATTGTTTTAGATACTAGTATGACATTGATTAGTTAGGTTGATGTAGTCTTTTGCGTTAGGGTTATGTGCTCGCCAGGCATCAATGAGGTTGTAATCAGAGAGTATATGCTTTAGAGCCTTGGTTGCGTGTTGATTGTAGATGGTCTTATTTGATTTGTCCGCATGTCCAATATCGCATTCATGTCTGTCCCAATAATCAGATGGAATTCAGTTCATTCTAAAAAAAATATGCTGTTCAGAGAATCAAAAAGAATTCTACCTTATTTGCATGCCTTGAGTGCCTTCCATTTAGAGTGAATTGTAATTAACACTCACGACTGTATTTGTTAGCAACAGAGGCATGATTGTTGTATTGAATGGTTTTCAGTAACCTTCACCAAGTGAATGTCTAAGTGGATATGTTATCTTTAAAATTAAACTCATTATGACAACACATTACATATATCATAAAGCCCCTGAGGGCCTAGTTACACCCTAACACACTAGTCTAAAACTCCTGGTTTAGTCAAATTATGCCGGCTTGCAAAGGGATGTGTCTTTTCTATTGGACTCCAGCCAAAGTTAGGATATCCAACTATTGAAACTTTCAGTCACACGCAACATGCATTCAGAATGACTGACGGGGAAGAGAAGATTGATTATTGAGACTACCTAAATTATATAAACTGGAACAAACATATCAGTAATGTGTGAAATAAGTCCAACTACTAACAGATTGGATTCGTTTAGAAAAATGTATGTTATCTATGTTTGTGTCGCATAAGATTATTCAACCAGTCATTGTACATGCAAATATACA
The DNA here is from genome assembly GCF_002910315.2 of Salvelinus sp. IW2-2015. Classification (NCBI taxonomy): domain Eukaryota; kingdom Metazoa; phylum Chordata; class Actinopteri; order Salmoniformes; family Salmonidae; genus Salvelinus; species Salvelinus sp. IW2-2015. Next base: position 50,350 of record NW_019945176.1, read on the forward strand.
GGTATTGAAACAAACCATTCTGAAAATCAACCTGCAAGAGATCATGCTGGAATAATGATAATGATGATTGGTGTCTTTTTGAGTTGTTTTGAGCAAACATACATTTTGTATTTTACTCAACAAGCTTGTTCAAATACAACTGACTTCAAGCAGAGATGGTGATTAAAGACTAACACTTTGGCTCAAATTCTTGTCATTTTTAAGTCCACTCATCTTGTATAATAACGCTAATCAAGCAATTGGTTAAGTTTGGCTTTTTACAATGCACAGGGAATGAAATTCAAAGGCTGAGGAACTTCACATTAGATCACTTGTTTGTCATAGTTGAGGGGTCATGGTTTGCTCTCTTCCTCTTTAGCAGTGTGGGTTTGTGAAGGAAGGCACTGTGTGAAGCTGCCGTTTCCCGCTGTGATCAGAGAGAGTCACATAGAGAATTGGTTGTAATCATATGCAAAAACCTATGAAAACCTTGTTGCTGGGCTGATGAGTACACATGAAAAGTTGTGCAGGGATGTATGTCCTTGTCAGAGAGACGAATGACATTGTTCTTGCAGCATACATATTCTGTAGTTCACTCATTAATTTCTCTTTTACATTCAATCTACCACTGTGATCAGTACTTTCCTGGGTTATTACTTTGAACAGTTGACAGACTGTAACTCAAGAACATCTACATGCAGTTGACCTCCAAATAGCTACAACATAAACCAAATGATAAACATGCCATGACATCAAACCTTTGACACCTCTCTTAGTGACATTAAAGATTGTACTGAACATGTCATCATGACCAGGTGAGAGAGATACCTTTTGGTGCACCTCTGGTGCGGGGACCCTCGTTGCTGGGCCCGACTGGGCACCCTCGTTGCAGCCCGGACTGGGCACCCTCGTTGTGGCCCCGGACTGGGCACCCTCGTTGCGGTCCCCGGACTGGGCACCCTCGTTGCGGTCCCCGGACTGGGCACCCTCGTTGAGGTCCCCGGACTGAGCACCCTCGTTGCGGTCCCCGGTCTGTGCACCCTCGTTGCGGTACCCGGACTGAGCACCTCGTTGCGGGCCCCGGACGGGGCACCCTCGTTGCGGCCCCGGACGGGAGACCGTCGCTGGGGGCTCCGGGACCTGGAGACCGTCGCTGGAGGCTCCGGACTGGAGACAGTCGCTGGAGGCTTAAAGGCTATGTGCCACAAACAAAGTTAACTTCCTACAA
>NW_019945176.1:53095-61977 GCF_002910315.2 Salvelinus sp. IW2-2015
AGACAGGTGGAAAAAGGGCTACCTAAGTATGGTTCTCAATCAGAGACAACGATAGACAGCTGTCCCTAATTGAGAACCCTACCCGGACAAAACATAGAATTACAAATAATAGAACATAGAATACCCACCCCAACTCACACCCTGACCAAACCAAAATAGAGACATAAAAAGGGTCTCTAAGGTCAGGGCGTGACACCCCTAGTCTTCGCTTGAAGTTATTGAGAGATGATGAGGTTTTGACAATGTGAAGATAAGAATTCCAGAGTTTGGTACCTCTGTATCTGATAGAAGCTGCATTGTGACATATCAGACTTCACAGGCTGGACTTACCACTGGTTAGTAAATAAAGAACAGATTCCAGGTCAGACCAGTAAAACCACCACCATMTCTCTCTCTGACCAGGCTGGTCAGAACCAGTGCGACGGGACAAGGACAAGACCGCCCCAAAATTCATATATCATTTTATCTCTCCACATCAACGTCACTGGTGAGTTCATTATTTATCTTCAATCACTATCTGGACTTTCTGAATTCTGAGCCAAGGAGGGTTAATGTAAATTCCGTACTGTAAACACTGAATTCTAACTGAATGGAGTCAACATACCCCTATTAAAATAAACTTTAATCAAAACTTAACTTCAACAGATAAATAATTTTAAATAACCAAGCATGTATCCAGATTTTACATTCTAGTCTGTGTTTCCTTAGCTCTGCCTGAAACTACGCTGACCGTGAATCCAAACACTGCAGACACTGGAGAGACAGTAACTCTGACATGTTCAGTGGGGTCTGACAGTGGCTGGAAGTATACATGGTACAAAGACAACACTAAGAAAGTACTGACCTTGTCTGGCAGACACACTACAACAGGAGCCACCTTCACCATCAGTAGAGCTGCTGAGTCTGACCAGGGTCTCTACTGGTGTCAGAGAGAGATCCAGTCCAGACCCACATAATCAATTATCAGTGATCTTGTCACTATCACTGTGAATGATGTTGTGTGTGTTTACGTGTCTGTTGTGAAATGTGTAGTAATGTTTTGCTTTGTCCACTACTTTATTTATTTTCTACAACTACCTCAGAACCTGATAGTGATTTGCTGTTCTCTCTCCAGGTGTAACTCCTGGACCCTCTACATCAGTCCTAGTAGGAGTGGTTGTGGTTCTGGTTGTTGCTGGTGTTCTACTGGCCATTCTCCTGGTACTGCTGTGTCGATATAAAAATGCCAAAGGTGAGACTTTTATAATTTCTCATGTAACTTTTTGGTTCATGTTTATTAGAAAAATGTCTAATAACAAAAGTTTAAAACAGTATTATAATATGCATTGTTCATTACAGGTTCATGTTGAAACAGAATATTCTCACGAGTACACATGTCTTTCAACTATGTTCCTTTTCACACAGTAAAATCTAATCTGTGTGTTTCATGAGTATCTCTCTCCCTGTAGGCCCCCCCAGCCCCAGAGGACCAACCTGGACCCCCAACAGGACCAAGGATCTACCCAGGGCCGGGCTCCTGATGCTGGGTATACACGTCTGCAGCATGGTCAGTCTCTTAGTCCAGACCGCTCTACCCTCTCTGTAACCTCACACTCTGACTTTTCACCATCCACTTTGTATACAACATGTTACCGTACTCTATGTCCCTAGGCAAGCTGAGGGAAAACCATCCAATTAATCTATCTCTCTCTTCTTTGACCAACAGGTGGCGCTAACATCTATGATACAATCACTCCTTCTGACAGTAATGACAGCGGTACTGTACACTATGTTAAGTTAAGCATGAATACAGTATATAGTTGTTGTTGCTCTTGTTCTTCATATGTTTAATATTACTAGCATACTAACACTAAGTAGAGATATTAGTGTATTACCTGTATATTTCAGATGCTGGTGCTGCTACTGTTGGATCAAGGGATGTGACGTACACACAGATAAAACTCAAAAGGTTGGACAAGAAAAAGAAAAGTAATACTCAACTTGTCACATAAATTAATACAAAATGTAGCAGTGTTTTTTACTCGTCACATTTGATAGAAACGTACAAATTCTCTCCTCCTCCTCCCCCTCCTCTGAAATGCCAGCTGATCCAAAAGAAAATCCAGTCTATTCTGAGGTCAAGACGGGGAAGACCACAGGTAAGACCCATTCTACAGGTTGGCAGTCAGTGAAATCTAAATGTGCGATTTTGGAGTTTCAATGAAGATGCAGAATATGCAATAAGCTACTTCCTTCATTTGTTGACTGGAAATGTACATTTTCAGCAGCAACTGGACTTGTTGATGTGACCTATGCTGAAGTTGACCTTAAACAGAAGGCCAAAGCCAAGAGGAAGAAATGTAAGACTGGATATCCCTCCTTCAATATTCCCCCTATCATAACCTCACACTTATTTGACCCCATATTGACTAGCTGTATAATAATCTGTATATATCTGTTATATTTGTCTGGTGTTTTATCCTCACCCCTTACAGAAACATCAACTCCACCTGAGGCAGATTCAGTCTATTCTCAATTGAAGCCAGGCACATCCCCAGGTAAGACTAATAGCCATATGCTACTGATATTTAATATGATACTAATATGGAACTAATGCTCTGATATCAAAGTATACTGTGTCTATTTAAAATATGTATCATTGTTTTATTCTAAAGAKTWTGTTTGACTGCATGTCCTAAACAACTCTGTGTGGTGACATGTTGCAGGTCCTTGAGGGGGAAGGGATGGAGGGATAGARGGATGGAGGGATAAAAGGATGGCTGAATAGAAATATGGAGGGTTGGAGGGATGGTGGTATGGAAGGATGTAATGATGGAGGGATGGAGGTAATGGTGGTATGGAAAGATGGTGGTATAGAAGGATGGAATGATGGAAGGATGGAGGGATGGAGGGATGGAATGATGGAGGGATGGAGGTAATGGTGGTATGGAAGGATGGTGGTATGGAAGGATGGAATGATGGAAGGATGGAGGGATGGAGGGATGGAAGGATGGAAAGAATGGAGGGATGGAGGTAATGGTGTGATGGACGGATGGAACAATGTGGAGAAGGAGGGATGGAGGGACACACCATCAGAGGAGGGAGCAGAAGCAACCCAGCAACATGGATTATAGAAGGTCAACGTACACAAGCAAACACACACACACACACACACACACACACAAACACACAATAACATATTATACATTAAGGATTTTTTTCAAATGTTTATTTACCAATGTTTATACTTAAGCATGGTTTAATTGTGTTTCACTGTAACAGATGTTTTTATTATAAGGTGTAATGATGATGGATCTTATCTGCAGCTACAGTAATTGTATCTGCTTTGTATTGTGTATTGAATTGTGATGTTGATTTATATCTGTCATTCAGATGATAGAATAACATATTTGTATWTGAATTTCCCAACAAGTATTATTCACGTATTCTTGTGAATGGCCTGTACTTTTACAATATGTTTGCATTGTGCTTTTTTAATAAACCATTTTTTTATCCACCAGATGACATGAGTGCTTTCTTACAGTAAATGAATAATGTCATCATCATCAACTTTTCCATAAAACCTAATTTGGTTAAACCTCCTTTCAGCCTAGTATAGATCTCAGACTCCACAATATGTGAGTTAAAGGGGCAATCTGCTATTTCTACATCAATTTTTGGACTTCATTATATCTACCCATTGAATCTTGAAGAATATAACATAAAACATAAAAAAGCCGTACCCCATCAGCTGAAGACCCGTTGAGATTTTCAGAATGACTTTTGGGGGAAGAGTGTGCCTGAAAAGAACAGTTCTTCTCAGTTTATTGATGTCATATACTCTGCAGGAGTTCTGAGGAGCTGGTTAGTACTGGTACTGTGTATCACTTCCTTTTTAATATTGAATTGTGGACATGCACATCTATGATGGCAATGGGATCTTCCAAGTAAGCAAAGGTAAGACTCATTAGCCAGGTGTCAGGACCCGGTGTGAGAAACAGTCACTAATAGTCGGCAGAACCCAGAAGATGAGGCAGACACAGCAGTACTAGAGACGGTGGTTTAATCAAGGTAAAAGATCTTCAGGCAAAAAATATAAATCCACAACGTCAAAAGTAAAGCCAAGAGAAAAAAGGGATATCCTCCAAAATACAATGAAAATCCACAAAATGGTAAGAACAGCAGGGAAAAACAAACCTCAAAAGACTAATCAAAAATAAACAAGAACAAAACCAGAGTACCTCTGGAAAATCCAACAAGAGAAATATATGTTCACAGCATGGCTGGGGCTGGGTGCTAACATACAAACACAGAGCAAAGAACTGAGGGACACTAATGGTTTAAATACCTACAAGGAAATGAGGCACAGGTGAAAACAATAACTAGAAGGGAAAAAAACAAAAGGTTCAAAAATGCGCAATGGGGACATCTAGTGACCAAAACCTGAATAGTCCTGGCCAAAACCTGACACCAGGGTGTGGTATCTAAAGGGAAACAATATAAATTATATTCATTTCTGTGTTGAATTCCACATAGTAACCTACGTATGGATGACTACCAGTTCTCCCATATTGCCTCCTCATCCTACAGACAGGTCAAAACGATTAATGACATTAGTGGTGTATGACTCTGACTGCTATTTTCAGTGTCCCTGCATGGTCTGGAAGGTCACTGTTCCAGTTAGGGTGTTTCCGTGTCTATGTGTTAATGTCTATGTTGTCAGACAGACACCCAGCAGCCCAGTCATTGTCACTGCTCCTGAGAAACAGAAACAGGTTGACACAGAGACCACAAATCACAGGAAGTGACATCACCACAAGATGTTACCTGAAACGTAGAAGAGGGGCCTTTGTCAGTAACCTGGGACTCACTACCTAACGAGAAAGTAGGCAGGTGTTTCATGTCCCTCAGCCACACTGACCTATGAGCATGCAGAAGAAGTCATGCAAACACTTCTGCAGGTATATGAAGCCTAGATGAAAATGAACACACTGCCCAAAATAAACTGCCTGTTACTCAGGCCCAGCCAGGATATGCATATAATTGGTAGCATTGTATAGAAAACACTCTGAAGTTTCTAAAACTGTTAAAATATTGTCTTAGACTTTAACATCATTGATATGGCAGGCAAAAATCCTAAGAAAATCCGACCAGATTATTATTTTTTTTCACCTCCCAGGCTCTTATTATGGAAACCTATTGTTTCTATATATCTCCGTCACCCAAATTGCAATTCCTATGGCTTCCACTAGATGTCAACAGTCTTTATTCAAGGTTTCAGGCTTCTTTTTTGAAAAACGAACAAGTATTTGGAGTTTTTGTAATGGGACCATATTATTTTTGCCGTCATTGTAAGCCTGCCACACACACACAAAACAATACATTTATTAAACATAAGAATGAGTGAGTTTTTGTGGCTCATGGGAAGTGACATAGACCTCTTATAGGATAATGGCATAAATAATAATATAATAATAATTAATCATTTTGCTCTTTATTTAACCATCTTACATTTAAAACCTTATTTGTTCATCGAAAATTGTGAATAACTCACCACAGGTTAATGAAAGTGTGCGCTTGAAAGGATGTAAATAATCCTATATTTAGTTTTCATGCTAGTAAGGGCCGAGAATCCACTCTCACRTAGGTACGTGGTTGCAAAGGGCATCAATGTCTTAACAGCGCGATTTGCCAAGGCAGGATACTCTGAGTGCAGCTCAATCCTGAAATCTGGCAATGGCTTCTGATTAAATTCAATTTTCACTGAACCGCTTGTTGCAATTTCGACGAGGCTTTCTTTTTTAGATATCGGTAAGTGGACTGTAGGCAGGGCATGAAAGGGATAACGAATCCAGTTGTTTGTGTCATCCATTTCGGGAAAGTACCTGTGTAATTGCGCACCCAACTCACTCAGGTGCTTCGCAATATCAGATTTGACATTGTCCGTAAGCTTGAGTTTATTTGCACACAACATAATCATACAATGATGGAAAGACCTGTGTGTTGTCCTTGTTAATGCAGACAGAGAAGAGCTACAATTTCTTAATCATAGCCTCAATTTTGTCCAACACATTGAATATAGTTGCGGAGATTCCCTGTAATCCTAGATTCAGATCTTTCAGGCGAGAAAAAACATCACCCAAAAAGGCCAGTCGTGTGAGAAACTCGTCATCATGCAAGCTGTCAGACAAGTGAAAAGTATGGTCAGTTAAGAAAACTTTAGGCTTGTCTTTCAATTAAAAATAACTTGTCAATACTTTGCAACTTGATAACCGGTGCACATCTCTATGTTGTGAGAGCTTTACATGGTCGCTGCCCATATCATTGCATAGTGCAGAAATACACAACAGTTCAGGTGCCTTGCTTTAACAAAGTTATCAATTTTCATTGTAGTCTCCAAAACTTCTTTCAAGCTGTCAGGCATTCCCTTTGTAGCAAGAGCCTCTCGGTGGATGCTGCAGTGTACCCAAGTGACGTCGGGGACAACTGCTTGCACGCGCATTACCACTCCCCTATGTCTTTTGCGCCATCAGTACAGATACCAACACATCTTGACCACCAACATTCGTTTGATGTCACAAAGCTGTCCAGTACTTTAAAAAGATCCCCTCCTGTTGTCCTGGTTTCCAGTGTTTTGCAGAAGAGGATCTCTTCCTTAATTGACACCCCATAAACGTAACGGACATATGCCAGGAGCTGTGCCAGATCTGACTCATCCAGCTGTAATGCATAGATTTCACTTTCTTATATGCGAAGCAGTAATTGTTTCAAAACATCTCTTGCCATTTCACTGATGCATTGTGAAACAGTGTTGGTTGTTGAAGGCACTGTCTGTATAGTTTTTTGGGCCTTTTCCTCCAGCATTGTCCCAGCCATATCCTGGCAGGAAGAATTAAGTCCTCCACAATAGTATGGGGCTTGTCTGTCCTCGCCACTCGGTAGCTCAACATATAAGACGCTTCTAGCCCCTTCTTATTAATGTTATCTGTTGCTTTTATTCATGTCTTATTACTCGAAAGTCGTCTTAATTCTCGGTCAAAAAACTCCTGTGGCTTATTTTTCAAATTGGCATGTGTTGTTTCTAAATGTCTGTGCAAGAGTGAAGGTTTCATCGAGTTGTGAGATAGTACTTTTGAACATATAACACACTCTGACTGAGGAAATGCACTGCTCCCAATATAAGTGAACCCCAAATCAATGTAATTCTCATCATATTTGCGCCTCTTTGATGGTCCAACATCCCTATCTGTTGTTCGGTTCTTTCCCRGGTAAGGGGGCAGTAGCTCTTCGGCTGCATCAGATTCACAACTGTCAGTGTCCATGCTAGCTGGTCTATCAACAAATGTAGAATTACTGATGCTAGCATTGGATGTGCTCGTGGAAGCAGAACAACTTGTGTCWTTGACAGGTGCCGGTTTAGTACTGCTGGTAGTATTAGTACTACCAGTAGAGCTGGTATGTGTCTCTATGGTCGCCATGGATCATGTGTCTCTTCGTGCCATTGGTCAGAGAGAGATCTATTCTGAGGTCAAGACGGGGAAGACCTAAGACCTTCTACAGTTGGCAGTCAGTGAAATCAAATGTGCGATTTTGGAGTTTCAATGAAGATGCAGAATATGCAATAAGCTACTTCCTCATTTGTTGACTGGAAATGTCAATTTTCAGCAGTAACTAGACTTGTTGATGTGACCTATGCTGAGGTTGACCTTAAACAGAAGGCCAAAGCCAAGAGGAAGAAGAAAGACTGGATATCCCTCCTTCAGTATTCCCTATCATAACCTCACACTTCTTTGACCCCATATTGACTAGCTGTATAAAAATCTGTATATAACTGTTATATTTTTCTGGTGTTTTATCCTCACCCTTACAGAAACATCAACTCCACCTGAGAGCAGATTCAGTCTATTCTCAATGAAGCCAGGTACAGCCCAGGTAAGACTAATAGCCATATGCTACTGATATTTAATATGATACTAATATGGAACTAATGCTTGATATCAAAGTATACTGTTCTATTTAAAATATGTATCATTGTTTTATTCTAAAGAGTATGTTTGACTGCATGTCCTAAACAACTCTGTGTGGTCATGTTGCAGGTCCTTGAGGGGGAAGGGATGGAGGATAGAGGGATGGAGGGATAAAAGGATGGCTGAATAGAAATATGGAGGGTTGGAGGATGGTGGTATGGAAGGATGTAATGATGGAGGGATGGAGTAATGGTGGTATGGAAAGATGGTGGTATAGAAGGATGGAATGATGGAAGGATGGAGGGATGGAGGGATGGAATGATGGAGGGATGGAGGTAATGGTGGTATGGAAGGATGGTGGTATGGAAGGATGGAATGATGGAAGGATGGAGGGATGGAGGGATGGAAGGATGGAAAGAATGGAGGGATGGAGGTAATGGTGTGATGGACAGATGGAACAATGTGGAAGAAGGAGGGATGGAGGGACACACCATCAGAGGAGGGAGCAGAAGGAACCCAGCAACATGGATTATAGAAGGTCAACGTACACAAGCAAACACACACACACACACACACACACACACACACACACACACACACACACCACGCACACACGCACACACACACACAACACACACCACACACACACACACACACACACACACACACACCACACACACACACACACGCGCGCACACACGCACACACACACACACACACACACACACACACACACACACACACACACACACACACACACACACACACACACACACACACACACACACACACACACACACACACACACACACACACCACCACTCAAACACACAATAACATATTATACATTAAGGATTCTTTTCAAATGTTTATTTACCAACAGATATATTATACTTAAGCATGGTTTAATTGTGTTTCACTGTAACAGATGTTTGT
>NW_019945176.1:62405-88978 GCF_002910315.2 Salvelinus sp. IW2-2015
TATTATAAGGTGTAATGATGATGGATCTTATCTGCAGCTACAGTAATTGTATCTGCTTTGTATTGTGTATTGAATTGTGATGTTGATTTATATCTGTCATTCAGATGATAGAATAACATATTTGTATTTGAATTTCCCAACAAGTATTATTCACGTATTCTTGTGAATGGCCTGTACTTTTACAATATGTTTGCATTGTGCTTTTTTAATAAACCATTTTTTTATCCACCAGATGACATGAGTGCTTTCTTACAGTAAATGAATAATGTCATCATCATCAACTTTTCCATAAAACCTAATTTGGTTAAACCTCCTTTCAGCCTAGTATAGATCTCAGACTCCACAATATGTGAGTTAAAGGGGCAATCTGCTATTTCTACATCAATTTTTGGACTTCATTATATCTACCCATTGAATCTTGAAGAATATAACATAAAACATAAAAAAGCCGTACCCCATCAGCTGAAGACCCGTTGAGATTTTCAGAATGACTTTTGGGGAAAAGTGTGCCTGAAAAGAACAGTTCTTCTCAGTTTATTGATGTCATATACTCTGCAGGAGTTCTGAGGAGCTGGTTAGTACTGGTACTGTGTATCACTTCCTTTTTAATATTGAATTGTGGACATGCACATCTATGATGGCAATGGGATCTTCCAAGTAAGCAAAGGTAAGACTCATTAGCCAGGGTGTTGTATCTAAAGGGAAACAATATTAAATATTTTCATTTCTGTGTTGAATTCCACATAGTAACCTACGTATGGATGACTACCAGTTCTCCCATATTGCCTCCTCATCCTACAGAAAGGTCATGACGATTAATGACATTAGTGGTGTATGACTCTGACTGCTATTTTCAGTGTCCCTGCATGGTCTGGAAGGTCACTGTTCCAGTTAGAGGGTTTCTGTGTCTATGTGTTAATGTCTATGTGGTCAGACAGACAGCCGGCAGCCAGGTCATTGTCACTGGTTCTGATAAAATAAAGCAGGTTGCCACGGAGACCACACGTCACAGGAAGTGACATCACCACAAGATGTTGCCTGAAACATAGAAGGGGGGCCTTTGTCAGTAACCTGGGACCTACTACCTTCCGAAAAAGATGGCAGGTGTTTCATGTCCCTCAGTCACACTGACCTATGAGCATGCAGAAGAAGTCATGCACATGTAACAGTGTGATGTTGTTCCCCTAGATTATGCACCAAGTTGCACACAAGGACCAATTCAAATAGGCCAGGTCAAGAGGGGATGTTAATCATTTGATAATAAAAAATTATAATTCAGTGTATTTTTTTATTTTATTACAGCTGCATAGCTAATGGTTTTCTTTGGTGTACAAACACTTTTTCATATYAATATTGTACATACATGTGATTGTAAAAGTTTTGTATATTTTGGTTTGGCCCATCGCGGGTTGTCTGTATTTCCGTACCCCATTATTGTTCTCTTTTGCCTGACCTTTGGCTAGCAAGGTGCCTGAGAGCTAGGACTGCGCCAAGGGTTAACATAATGTGTGTTGTCTCTTCGTGTGCAGGGCAAATAAAAATAATTCAACTAGCAGACCTTCAGTTGTGGCAGCGTCCTAATTAAAAGTACACAACGCAGAACGAACCACGCTACAAACTGGTGCCGCGACCTGCCGACTGGTCAGCTCAAGCCGACCACTGTGCATGTGGAGGAGATGCGCGATCTGCGCATGCGCACTTGTTGATGGTTTGCTATAAGTGAATGTATACTGTAAAAAGTGAAGGTGAATGTAGCATATTCACTAGATAAGAGTATTGGTGTTTATCGACATGTTTTGAAGGAATTTGTTTGTTGCCATTTTTTTGTATTTGCATGCAGTAAATGACATTGTATTTTAGTGCTCTATTGAGCTATGGAAGACTCTCAAGTCCATAAGATGAGTTATGCTGGAGATTTTAGTGTGGGTAGAGGGAGGGGTGTCCTTGCATTTACACCAATTGTACAGTCAGCTCCTGGGAGTCGAGTGTTTGCTAGTCCTGAGTTTACAAGCACTGGGAGGGGTAGGCTGTTTACTCCACCTGACCAGGGTATCCCACCTCTGTCTCTTGATGTACCATCATCCCCAGTCCTCAGTTATAATGGGACACCTCCGAGTCAGCTTAGTGACCTTATTTAAGCAGATTGGTTCAGAGATAGGAGAATCTATCAGAGCGAGTTTACTGCAGCCTGGGGCTTCAAGTCTTTCTCCTGCCCATTCCCCTCACCAACCCCAGCAGTTTCCCCTGCCTGAGCAATGTGGGTCAACTTTTATTGATGCGTCCAAGCTGAATCTGGTTGTGAAGTCAGATGTTAGTGCTCCACCTTTCTTTAGGGGTGATGGCTCAGATAAGTACTCTGTCCTGGAGTGGGAGGAACTAATGGGAGTCTACCTGGAGAAGAGGGGTTACACTGGGTCTGAGAATGTTGGGGAGGTGATGTCTAGGCTCATGGGGAGGGCACGGGATGTGACCAAAGTCTGGATGCGTAACAACACTGTTGTCACAGATGTTAAGGCAGTGTTCAGTGTTCTCAAGCAACACATTGGGGATACTGTCTGCTCAGGTATGCCATTAGCTGATTTCTATTCAATGAAACCATATGCTAATGAGGGTCCACTAGATTTCTGGATTAGGCTTAACAAAGCTGCAGAGGCAGCTGAACAGTACCTTGTAAGTGAGGGTAGAACCTTGCCCAATCAGTGCTCAGAGTTGGCAATCATGTGTGTACGCAACTGTCCTGATAAAGAGTTGGCCCAAGTGTTCATATGCAAACCCCTTCGTGACTGGACAGCCAGTGAGGTACAGGATCGTTTGGATGAACTGGGAGCGTAAAGCATGTAGAACACAACTTCCACAGCAGGTGGCTGCTGTCTTTGACTCCCCCCAGGAGGAAGTGGATCCTGTGAGCAGATCTAATGTGTTATATTTTTCTCGATGTGTCCGTGCACCAGAACAAGCCCCATCTGTATCTGAGGGTGGGATATTAGAGAAAGTTTTCAGTATGTTAGAGAAGGCTCTTGTCAGCAATACTCAGTCTGTGAACAGAGGGCCCCGTAAACAGTTCCCCAAACGTCAGCGTGAGTGTGCTGTCTGTGGAAGAACTAATCACTGGACCAAAGCTCACTGTCAGATGCACCAGCTGAGTTTCAAGTGCTTCTCTCCGGGCCACATGAGCTTTGACTGTAGTGAGACTGGGCAGCGACAGAGCCCTGGATGTGGACAGACTGGCAGGTCTCAGAAAAAAATAGAAAGCCTCCATTCTGAGGAGGGCAATGTGAGGCAGTCTCATTTTTCCTCCACTGATGATGATATTCAATCTGTTTATTCTTATTTTTGTGAGTCAGTACCCAAGAACAACACAGTAATTTTTCAGAATACAATGAGAATTACTCAGAATGACAGTTTGTTTTACACCACCGTGCTAGTACAGGATAAAGTTGAGCTGAAGGTGATGTTAGATAGTGGGTCCATGGCTACTACTCTGCGCGCAGATATTGTACCTCGGTTGAGGGAGGTGGGAGTGGTAGAGGGGAACTTTCTATCTCCTTCAGACATCATCCTGGTGGGTTGTAGTGGGACGCAAACTAGCCCAGTGGGCATGTGTGACTTAAAAATACAGCTTTATGGCTTCAGTTATGTAGTCCCAGTGCTTATTGTTGATGGGCAGGTTGATGAACTCATTGTGGGCACTAACGTGTTGAAGTCTCTGATTAGACAGTTCAAATCAAATGACAGCTACTGGCGGGTGGAGGGTACACCAGGTCCTTCTGGCCAGTGTGATGACAGCCAGTTCCTGCGTCTCCTATCAAATCTGGAGAGATGGAGAGGAGACTCCATCCCAGATAAAGTGGGCACCATTAAGTTGAAGAGAGCAGTAACGCTCCAACCCATGAGTGAGCATCTGGTGTGGGGCCGCCTACCCCCAAAGACAAAACTCTCTGTGGGCAGTACTGTTGTTGTCGAGCCCAGCACATCTCGTTGTGTGAATCGACACATATTAGTAGCGAGAGTAGTTACACCTCTGTGGGGGGATGGATGGCTCCCTGTGAAGATTGTGAATCCAACAACTTCGCCAGTTACCCTGAGACGAAATGCTAAAGTGGCGACGTTGTCTAACCTTGAATTGCATTGGAGGATTTTGATGATGTCAAGCAGCTTACCAGAACGTGGTAAAAGTACAATGTGACAGCTCACATGGCAGTCTTACAGCTAAGAGTTCAGTTGGTGGCAGTGTAGTTAATGGCAACAGTACACTGAGCAATCTTGGACTTCAAGGCCTGTCTGTTGAGGAGTGTCCAGTTTCACAGTTCTGGAAAGACACACTTGTCAGTTTAATTGAGAAGTTTGACACAGTGTTCTCTAGACATAGCCTGGATTATGGAGAGGCAAAAGAGTTCTGCCATCGCATACGGCTGACTAATGACCGCCCATTTCGATTACCTTATCGTAGGCTTTCTCCAGCTCATTACCAAAAACTCAGGGAAACACTGGATGATATGGAGGAAAAGGAAATCGTCAGAAAATCCAGCGGCGAGAATGCCTCACCATTGGTGCTGGTATGGAAAAAGAATGGGGACTTGCGTCTATGTACTGACTTTAGGTAGTTAAAACTTCTTGTCAATACGGGGGCGCTGTTTTCACTTTGGAAAGAATCGTGCCCAAATGAAACGGCCTCGTTCTCTGTTCCAGATCATACAATATGCATATTATTATTACTATTGGATAGAAAACACTCTCAAGTTTCTAAAACGGTTTGAATTATATCTGTGAGTAAAACAGAACTCATTTTGCAGCAAACTTCCATACAGGAAGTAAAAAATCTGAAAACGAGGCTCTGTTTCAGGGCCTGCCTATTTAACTGGCTTTTATTTATCGATATGCATGCACTTCATACGCCTTCCACTAGATGTCAACAGGCAGTGGAAGGTGGAATGGGGTGTCTAGCTTGATCTGAGGCCGAACAAGAGCTTTTGGAGTGACAGGTCCGGTATTTCCTTTGTCTTCGACGGCACGCTGGGGACCTCGACATTGTCTTCTGAAAAGCGTTCGGTATACGCGTTCGGAATATCTCCGGCTCTGATTTTATTTTGATACATATGATAATAACATCATAAAGTAGGTTTTTTCAACCGAGTTTTATCAGTTTATTCAACGTTTATTGGGACTTTTGGAGTTTTCCGTTCTTTGCGCCAAGAGAGGATGGGAATGTTAGCAACCTTGGCTAGCATTGTGGCGCGTATTCGACAGAAGAAATGGACATTCTAAAACCAAACAACGATTAATTCTGGAAATAGGACTCCTTGTACAACATTCTGATGGAAGCTCAGCAAAAGTAAGACAACATTTATAATGTTATTTCGTATTTCTGTGTAATATGTTGATGTCTATTCTCCGCCGTGTTGGTGAGCACTGTCTCACAATAACCCAAGATGTATGTTGTGGTAAAGTTATTTTTTAAAATCTAACACAGCGGTTGCATTAAGAACCAGTGTATCTTTCATTTGCCATACAAGAAGTATTTTTATGTAAAGTTTATGATGAGTTCTTTGGTCAGATTAGGTGAGTGTCCAAAATATCTCCGGAGATTCTGGTGAATCGTTGCTACGTATTCACAATGTATAAYCAGGATTTGTAGCTATAAATATGCACATTTTTGAAACAAAACATAAATGTATTGTATAACATGATGTTATAAGACTGTCATCTGATGAAGTTGTCCAAAGGTTAGTGATTAATTTTATATATTTTGCTGGTTTTTGCGAAAGCTACCTTTGCGGTGAATAAATGTGTTTGTGTGTTTGGCTATTGTGGTAAGCTAATATAATTCTATATTGTGTTTTCGCTGTAAAACACTTAAAAAATCGGATTAATTGGCTGGATTCACAAGATGTTTATCTTTCATTTGCTGTACACCATGTATTTTTCATAAATGTTTTATGATGAGCATTTATGTATTTCACGTTGCTCTCTGTAATTATTCTGGCTGCTTTGGTGCTATTTTTGATGGTGGCTGCAATGTAAAACTATGATTTATACCTCAAATATGCAAATTTTCGAACAAAACATAAATGTATTGTATATAACATGTTTATAAGACTGTCATCTGATGAAGTTGTTTCTTGGTTAGTGACTAATTTTATCTCTATTTTGTCGGTTTTGTGAAAGCTACCTATGCGGTGGAAACATGGTGAAAATATGTGGTTGTGTGATTGGCTATTGTGGTTAGCTAATAGAAATACATATTGTGTTTTCGCTGTAAAACATTTTAAAAATCGGAAATGAAGGCTGGATTCACAAGATGTTTATCTTTCATTTGCTGTATTGGACTTGTGATTTCATGAAAATTATATTATATGATATCCCTGTCCCGTTACGCTAGGCTATGCTAGTCATCTTTTTTGATGAGGAGGATCCCGGATCCGGGAGGATGATGAAGTTTAAATGCCTGCACAGTAAAGGATGCTCAAAACCTGCCTCATCAGGCTGATGTACTGGCTGCACTGGGAGGTAATGCCTTCTTCAGTACAATGGACTTGACGTCAGTGTCACGTCCTGACCTTAGTTCCTTTTTTATGTATCTGTGTTAGTTTGGTCAGGGCGTGAGTTGGGGTGGGCATTCTAGGTTTTGTAGTCTAGGTTTTGTATTTCTGTGTTTGGCCTGGTATGGTTCTCAATGAGAGGCAGCTGTCGATCGTTGTCTCTGATTGAGAATCATACTTAGGTAGCCTGTTTTCCCACTCTGGGTTGTGGGTAGTTGTTTTCTGTGTCTGTATTTTTCCATACAGAACTGTTTCAGTCTCGTTCATTCTCTTTTGTTGTATTGTCATTCAGTGTTCAGTTGGATTTCATTAAAATGGACACTTACCATGCTGCACATTGGTCCGATCTTTAATACTAGTCATTAGACGAGGACGAGTACCGTTACAGTCAGGGTACTACAATGTGCCACTGCATGAAGAGGATAAGAAATACACTGCCTTTTCCTCTCCTTTAGGTCTGCACGAGTACAATCGTTTACCTCAAGGCCTTTGCAACAGCCGAGCTACTTTTATGAGAATGATGCTGACCATCTTTGGGGACCAAAACTTTCTAAGTCTCCTTTGCTATTTGGATGATCTGATGGTTTTTGCTAAGACGGAGGAAGAGAGTCTGCAGAGACTTGAGATGGTTTTTCAGCGGTTGCAGGAGCACAATCTTAAACTGTCTCCGTCTAAGTGCAAGTTTTTGAGGAGGTCTGTTAAGTTTTTGGGCCACATCAGAGAGAATAAAGTAGACACATCCTTTCTCAGGAGGGCGTAGCCACTGACCCTGCTAAGGTTCAAACCATTTTAAATATGACTGAGAGTGAGATGATGGAAGCTGATGGTGTCACTCCCTCTCCTAGCAAAATCCGTTCTTTCCTTGGTATGGTAGTATACTATCAACACTACATTGAGAATTGTTCCATGGTTG
Source organism: Salvelinus sp. IW2-2015 (assembly GCF_002910315.2). Lineage (NCBI taxonomy): Eukaryota > Metazoa > Chordata > Actinopteri > Salmoniformes > Salmonidae > Salvelinus > Salvelinus sp. IW2-2015. Next base: position 69,858 of record NW_019945176.1, read on the forward strand.
CTAGGACATTGTTTCAGCTGACTACAGGTCAGAAGAAGCCTAGGAGAGGCAAGGGCAGAAAGAGGCCTGGTCCCTCTCGCAGGCTCACTGCTGCAGACTGGACTGCCGAATGTCAACTCGCTTTTGAAGCTTTGAAAGCAGCACTAGTTGACCAGGCACTGCTGGCTCATCCAGATCTTTCTTGGCCATTTTTACTTTCTGTTGATGCATCTACTAGTGGTTTGGGAGCTGTACTATCCCAAGTGCAAGATGGGAAGGCCATAGCCAGGCCAATAGCTTTTGCTATTAAATCTCTTAATCATGCACAATCCAAGTATCCTGCTCACCGGCTGGAATTTCTAGCCATGAAATGGGCCATTCATGATAAGTTCAGTCATTGGCTGCGAGGGCATAAGTTTACTGTGTGGACCGACAACAATCCACTCAAATATATTCTTACGGGCCTCCCGGGTGGCGCAGTGGTCTAGGGCACTGCATCTCTGGGTTCGCGCCCAGGCTCTGTCGCAGCCGGCCGCGACCGGGAGGTAAGTGGGGCGACGCACAATTGGCCTAGCGTCGTCCGGGTTGGGGAGGTTTTGGCCGGTAGGGATATCCTTGTCTCATCGCGCTCCAGCGACTCCTGTGGCGGGCCGGGCGCAGTGCGCGCTAACCAAGGGGGCCAGGTGCACGTGTTTCCTCCGACACATTGGTGCGGCTGGCTTCCGGGTTGGAGGCCTTCGTCTCTCCCGAGCCCGTACGGGAGTTGTAGCGATGAGACAAGATAGTAATTACTAGCAATTAGATACCACGAAAATTGGGGAGAAAAGGGGATAAAATAAAAATAAAAATATATACATGCACATTTGTGGTCTGCTGGAGGTCATTTTACAGGGCTCTGGCAGTGCACCTCCTTGCACAAAGGCGGGGGTAGCGGTCCTGCTGCTGGGTTGTTGCCCTCCTACGGCCTCCTCCACGTCTCCTGATGTACTGGCCTGTCTCCTGGTAGCGCCTCCATGCTCTGTACACTACGCTGACAGACACAGCAAACCTTTTTGCCACAGCTCGCATTGATGTGCCATCCTGGATGAACTGCACTACCTGAGCCACTTGTGTGGGTTGTAGACTCCGTCACATGCTACCACGAGAGTGAAAGCACTGCCAGCATTCAAAAGTGACCAAAACATCAGCCAGGAAGCATAGGAACTGAGAAGTGGTCTGTGGTCACCACCTGCAGAACCATTCTTATTGGGGTGGTCTTGCTAATTGCCTATAATTTCCACCTTTTGTCTATTCCATTTGCACAACAGCATGTGAAATTTATTGTCATTCAGTGTTGCTTCCTAAGTGACAGTTTGATTTCACAGAAGTGTGATTGACTTGGAGTTACATTGTGTTGTTTAACCTCTCTGCGCACAGATCCTTTAGCGGGATCATTTCCCTAAACAACCGCTGAATTGCGGGTGCCAAATTCAAAAATATTACAAAAAATATTTATAATCATGCAACACAAGTAAATATACAAAACACAGCTTAGCTTGTTGTTTAACCACCTATCGTGTCAGATTTTAAAAGATGCTCAGAGAAAGAAATCCAAGCTTTTATGAGTGTATCAATCAATGCTACAACAGCTAGCCCAATAGCAGGTCACAAAAGTCAGAAAAGCAATAAAATGAATCACTTACCTTTGATAATCTTCGGATGTTTGCACTCACGAGACTCCCAGTTACACAACAAATGTTATTTTTGTTCGATAAATATTACTTTTATAACAAAAAAACGCCATTGGGTTGTGCGTTATGTTCAGAAAACTACAGCCTCGTTCCGTTCAATGAAAATTCCAAAAAGTATCCGTAATGGTCGTAGAAACATGTCAAATGTTTTTTTTAATCAATCCTCAGGTTTTTTTAACAAACATAATCGATAATATTCAACCGGACCGTAACCTATTCAATAAACTATTCAGAGGACACCTGACTATTTTTGAAAAATCTCGCTCATTTTTCAAAATAGAAGCCTGAAACTATGTCTAAAGCCTGGTCACAGCCTGAGGAAGCCATTGGAAAAGGAATCTGGTTGATACCCCTTTAAATGGAAGAAAGACTGGCCAGGAAACAGAGATAAAAAAAATATATATCACTTCCGGGTTAGATTTTCTCAGGTTTTCACCTGCAGAATCAGTTTTGTTATACTCACAGACAATATTTTGACAGTTTTGGAAACTTGGAATGTTTTCTATCCTAATCTGTAAATTATATGCATATTCTACGATCTGGACCTGAGAAATAGTCAGTTTACCTTGGGAACGTTATTAAAAATAAAATAAAAACTGACCCCTAGCGTCAAGAAGTTAAGTGTTCCTTTATTTTTTGAGCAGTGTATATGTATATATTCTTACAAAGCCAAGACTTAATGAATGCGAGCAGAATGGGTTGCAAAGCTGGCACCCTTTGATTATGATATCCAGTGCATACCAGGGCCCAAGAATATCGTTCCTTGATGCTTTGAGCAGAGAGCCATTTGTCCGCTCCAAAGTTCTGCACCGACTGACAAGAATTCCATATGATGTCCTGCTGGAGGAAGCCAGAGGTCTTCGAGTGGATGATGTACAAGACATGTTCCGCCTCTCCTGTGAGCAGCCCGAGGCTGGCTGTAGAACGTCTATGGCTCCTGGGAGTGAGTTGAGTAGGGCTGGAGACGATGTCAGTGGGTTGGTTTCCTGTGAAGAGGTGTCTGCTGTCCTCCATGCCCATCGCTGATGGGATGATGGTGCCACAGTGAGGGCAGTTTCACATGTGCAGCACCTTGAGAAGTTGATGTCCATGGGTCCGAGCCCTTTTACCTGTCCTTTCACACAAGGAGCTGTATGATAACCAGTCACTGGATCCTAACATCAGCAGAGTCATGTTCTTTTTAGATAGAGGCCGGCACCCATCTAGGAGAGAGCGTGTCTTTGAAGCTAAAGAAACAGTTTATACTCTAAGACAGTGGGGAAAACTCACCACGCGGTTAGGAATGCTGTATCGTGTCTCAAAACACCCAGTGAGTAAGAAGAAAATATTCCAGTATGTCGTACCTGTGTCTTTGAGAGGCCTTGTCTTGAAGGGAGTTCATGATGATGCTGGTCATCAGGGTCAGCAGCGCACATTTTGGCTCACGAGACAGCGGTTTTACTGGGAATCCATGGAGAAGGATGTCAAGGAATGCGTGGCCCACTGTAAGAGATGTGTGTTGAGTAAAGCACCTGAGCCTGAAGCAAGAGCTCCACTTGTCTCCATTGTGACAACGGCACCTTTAGAACTTGTGTGTATTGATTTCTGGACTGCAGAAGATTCAAGCAACAAGTCTATTGATGTGTTAGTAGTGACTGATCACTTTACTAAGCTGGTCTGTGCGTATCCATGTCCAAACCAGTCTGCTAAGACTGTTGCTCATGTTCTCTGGAATTATTTATTCTGCATATATGGGTTTGCTGATTGTATCCATTCTGACAGGGGTGCTAACTTGGAGAGTTCACTTATTGCAGAATTACTTCAGTTATCTGGTGTTGAAAAGTCCCACACCACACCACACCATGGGTAACGGTCAAGCAGAACGTCTGAATAGCACACTGGGTGGGATGATTAGAGCTCTGCCAGCTAGGTCCAAGGCTAAATGGCCTCAGATGTTGAACACATTGACATTCTCCTATAACTGCACTGTTCACATGACTACTGGGTTTCCACCGTTCTTCTTGATGTTCGGACGCACCCCTAGGTTGCCGGTAGATGTTATGTTTGAAAGTGTGCTGTTGGATGGGGACACAGTAGGCTGGCTGATGTCCAGTCTCTGGGTGATGATCTGAGAGAGAACATGACATTGGCCCAGCAGCATGCCAGTAAGCAACAAAAGAGACAAGCCGAGGTCTACAACAGACGGTCTAAGGGTCACTCGATGCAGAAGGGAGACAGAGTTCTACTTGCTAATAAGGGGGAGAGGGGCAAGAAGAAACTGGCTGATCGCTGGGAGAGTGTTGTGTACATAGTGGTTGCGAAGAACAGCTCACTGAACACATATCGTATCCAACACCCTACCACTGGACGCATCAAAACTGTGCATAGGAACCTGATTATGCCAGTCAACTTTCTGCCTTTGCCTTCGTGGGAGGAATCTGAGGGTCACGGATCTCTATCGAGTGGTGAGGTGATCTCTGAGATGTCTGCAGAGTCCAGCCAAATGGATGGGAGTGACGCCAGGACTGTCCACTGGGTAGCAGGCCTTCCTGAGTCTTCTGGGAGGATACTCCAAGAGGATGGTGAAGTCCCAGCTGATGGAAGTGAGGTGGAACAACCGTATGAAGTCCCCTTAAGTGAGGTGTACTCAGCAGAAGTGGACCAGAGAGATATCCCCGAATTCTACAAGAGTTCTGATCATCCATTCAGTGTGGATGATGCTGTGACAGATGATGTTACCTTGGTTGAAGATGCTTCGTCAGTGTGGTCTGTGACAACCAGGATTCTGATCAGTCGACTGACACTACTAGTGTTGAGTCGGTAACTGAAAGTGTGCTGGCTCCAGATATGCGGATCTGTAGTACTCCCCATCCTGAGGTTAGACCTCTGAGCAGGGTTAGTGCTGTCTGACATTCCTGCTCGGTTTTTGGGTGATGGTGTTCGGACTAGACGGGGTAGACTTATTAAGCCAGTGGATAGGCTAATCCAAACAGGAAATGAAACAGTTCTTGGTTTCTCAGTGATGGTAGGATATTGCCTACCTTTTTTTTTATTGTTTATATATGTAGTAATCTAAGCGCGTCTTAGAATGATTTGTGGGTTTGTCTAATATATTTGACAATTCATGTAACTTTGTGTGTCGTCCATCGGCATAAAATGTATATGGCATTTTTCGTATATGGTTGAATAAGGGATTAGCTACCCCTTATTTTTCCTAATCCTTTGCAGGATAGCTTTTCAGCTGATCGACCATTTGTGGGTCTARAATTAAGGGACTACACTGGGTTACTCTGTCGCCCTGTGGGTGTGAAATGTTTTTTTTCTTTCTTTGCTTTGTTACCTTCGAGGTAATGTGTTTTGGTTTGAGCCAATAATCTAGTGTAAAACAGTGGGGGGGAATGTAGCAGTGTTTATTTTTTTATTTATTTCACCATGTATATTAACCAGAGTAGGCCTAGTTGAGAACAAGTTCTCATTTGCAACTGCGACCTGGCCAAGATAAAGCATAGCAGTGTGAACAGACAACACAGAGTTACACATGGAGTAAACAATAAACAAGTCAATAACATGGTAAAAAAAAGAGAATCTATATACAATGTGTGCAAAAGGCATGAGTAGGCAATAAATCGAATAATACAATTTAGCAGATTAACACTGGAGTGATAAATCATCAGATGATCATGTGCAAGAAGAGATACTGTGTGCAAAAGAGCAGAAAAGTAAATAAATAAAAGCAGTATGGGGGGTGAGTAGGTAAATTGGGTGGAGTTTACAGATGGACTATGTACAGCTGCAGCGATCGGTTAGCTGCTCGGATAGCAGATTTTTAAAGTTGTTGAGGGAGATAAAAGTCTCCAACTTCAGAGATTTTTGCAATTCGTTCCAGTCGCAGGCAGCAGAGAACTGGAAGAAAGCGTCCCAATGAGGTTTAGCTTTAGGATGATCAGTGAGATACACCTGCTGGAGCGCGTGCTGCGGGTGGGTGTAGCCATCGTGACCAGTGAACTGAGATAAGGCGGCACTTTACCTAGCATAGCCTTTAGATGACCTGGAGCCAGTGGGTCTGTCGACGAACATGTAGCGAGGGCCAGCCGACTAGGCGTACAGGTCGCAGTGGTGGGTCGTATAAGTGCTTTAGTAACAAAACGAATGGCACTGTGGTAAACTGCATCCAGTTGCTGAGTAGAGTGTTGGAAGCTATTTTGTAGATGACATCGCCGAAGTCGAGGATCGGTAGGATAGTCAGTTATTAGGTAAGTTTGGCGGCGTGAGGAAGGAGTTTGTTGCGGAATAGAAAGCCGATTCTTGATTTGATTTTGGATTGGAGATGTTTGATATGAGTCTGGAAGGAGAGTTTGCAGTCTAGCCAGACACCTAGGTACTTATAGATGTCCACATATTCTAGGTCGGAACCGTCCAGGGTGGTGATGCTAGTCGGGCGTGCGGGTGCAGGCAGCGAACGGTTGAAAAGCATGCATTTGTTTACTAGCGTTTAAGAGCAGTTGGAGGCCACGGAAGGAGTGTTGTATGCAATTGAGCTCGTTTGGAGGTTACATAGCACAGTGCTCCAAGGAAGGGCCGGAAGTATATGAATGGTGTCGTCTGCGTAGAGGTGGATACGGGAATCGCCGCAGCAAGAGCAACATCATGATGCTTATACAGAGAAAAGAGTCGGCCCGAAATCTGAACCCAACCACGAACCAATGTGGTACGGACCTGCTATTTTTTATACTTTTAGACCGTAACCCCCAATCAGAAGCTCAGCCAGATAACTAGCTACTAGCTAGTAGTCAGTTAGCCACTGCTGCGTCTTCGCCCTTAACTCGGACACAGCCAGCTTCAATACCGGCCAATACCGCCAGATCGCCAACCCATGCAACCCAGGTGTGTTCCACTCCCCACGGTAGTTATCGGACCTTCCAGAACGAAAGCCGCGAACGAACCTAACGCCCTTCTAGGATCATTGACACACACAGCCAAACATTACTGTCTGCTAAACTAGCTAGTTGCGTCAGAACCAAGGCACAGCCAAGGTTGCACTTACTGAAACAACCCTGAGACCAGCCCCTACTGCGAGAGCGAAGCACCAGTTACGTCTGCGTGTGAGCTACGAAGTAAGCCTCGAATAGGCCCAATCGCCGTAATCTTAGTTGACAGAGTCCGAAGAACCATTGGCGCGAGGGTCTCGACCTGAAGCACAGCCTGTTCATTCGGACATAAGTAATAATATACCCTGCTTGTTGTCACAATTATATCTGGAATCTCGTCGTTTTTTATTGGCATGCGAATCATCGCCATTTGCAGGTCCCTGACCACACCTTGCAGCCGATCGACCTGAGCGCACTGAGTCTAAATCACAGCTACAAGCGAATTTAACATGCATTTCTCTCTTCTGTGTCGGCCTGCCTACTCGAGAACACCGGTTTATTACTCAGTTCACATGGCCGGACAAGGATCAACCACGCCTCTATTAGGCCTGGATATACTCACTCCAATTTACAGCGAGATGGCGGGACATTGCGAGTCTACTTCGATCAGTAACTCAGAACGTCGCTTGAGTCCTAGCTTGCGTCACATATCCTCAAAAGAGCCTCTCAGAATAGGACCTCATGGCTGACGATCTATGCCGCTCATAACTAAGCTCTATGTATCGACAGTGTCTCGAGGCTCTCAGGGTGCGCTCACACCTTTGTTTAAGCAGCGACGGCGCGGACGAGCTAAGTGACCACCGCCGTTACAAGACAGCCTATCACAAATTTCTCACCATTGATCGCGGACTCCCAATACGCTTAACTATAGTATCGCGCAAGTGCGCTTGATGATCAGGCTCGGACTGTCTTCTGAGTATCAGAGCTGTGCACGAGACCAAATGTCCTGCGCGAGACAGTCTATCAGAACCCTAGCGGGCGCTCCCCGCAGTTGTCAATCCCCAGCCATTTTGTATAGGCGTCCAAGAGCCATTTCCCTCCACGCGTCCTTCAGAACATCTGCCCCCTTATCTGAAATGCTTGTGATAAAGGAGAAAGACTGCGCCGAGGCCCGCTGTGGCCTAGCCGGAGTTAGCAGCGGGGGGGCGGGGCGCGCTTTCGTCTGGCCTCACGATCTACGGTTTGACTCGCCACGAGGAGGCATCGCCAGCCACTTTGCAGAACACTATGCCTTGTTGAGAATAGGATCGACAGTTCCTGCTTACCAGAGTATACTTGCAACGTACTTTATGCGCCTTTGGTAGGCCTTGCCAACCTTAATGATTACACCTATAACCACTTTTCCATGTGCCTCAATGTGTGGCTAGCTGGAGGATCGTAGCCCTACATCTCGCTGCCTCCGCGCTCATAACCGACTATTACGCGAGGGAATTACTACCCAGAACTTCCTTACTCTTCGTTCACGGTCTCATGAAAGCCTACCACGGAATGCTTGGAAGAATTTCCTTGCGTTTGAGCACAAGAGGTCGTAGCCCTACACCCTTTGGCATTTGTCGCTGATCCTGACTGACTCCCGATGTCCTCCGTTCCTGAACTTCCCTGAACAGTTGCATAACGCGGGCTCTTCGATGCTATTGCCCAGTTCGCCACAGGCATGTATTTTGTGCTGTCGAGGCAGCTCCAGGTCTGGAGTGCAACCAAGGGCCTCACTATATCTGTTCTTGGCTTCTGCATTTTTTAACGAGCATGCTTGTCTAATATCCACGATGATGAGAAGAAACCATTGTTTCTATAGATAGATAAAGCTCTTACAGACCGGCAATCAAACCTGCAACATTATGCCTTATGGTAGCTCCTCACAAGTCCTCATCAACTATGCCCTCTGGGATGAGCAGTCAATAACTGTATTTCCTAGTATCTCAGCAGTATCCCATACGCCGGGCCATAGCGGCGCCTTAGTTTCCACTCGACCCTGATACCCCCGTGTCCGCCACCCCCACATTCAGAAGCAAGCGAACCACCTGCTTCGCCCGAAGCTCGTGCAGTCATAAGACGAACCTCTCTCATCATTCACCTATGTAGCAGTGGCTTGACTCGACGGCCCTAGCTCGCGTCGCTCCCTTGAACCTGAGCGACCCCTGCCCGATACACGCACCATATGAGGCTAAGTGCGCGGATCACGTGAGTGACTCAAGACAAGCTCCATGACGGATGCTATCATTGAGCGCGCTAATATGTCCGTCACTCCTTTATTCTTAGTATCTACATCGCCTACCTCGCTAGCCATACCATCATGGGAGTGCCTTGAACCCCATGCTCTGGCAGCCCGGACCAATCTACGCGATTCCTCTAGGTAGTGAATGTAACCCCTCGATCGCCGCCGCTTCGCCATGTCATGATCCCTTGTGTAAGCATACTGGCAGCGCATCATAGCTTGGTATGACTGCTTTGTTAGAGTCGAACATGCCGGTCCTTTTTACACTTCAACATGGCAATACATATCCAAGGTTCTCACGTCGTCACCTACCGTTTGACACCTTATAAACACGCAAAACTCACTCGAACACGCTATAGCAATGCGAGCGCGCCGCATCAACCATTCACAGATTGCCTGGGCCTCCAGCTCGCACATCCTTGCTCGAGGGAGGCCTGCGACCAGGAGAATTCTGAGAGTTCATACCCAACTTATAACACTTTCCATCAAGATACAACGCGCAAGAGTAGGCGAGGCGAGTGCAATCACGGCAAACAGTGATGAAGAGCCTGCAAATTTCTGTTAATACTTTTCTCAAGTCTTTCTGGAGATAGATTGACTCCTAATATCACTCCAAATTAAAAGCCTCTCTAATCTGATTATACTAAAGAAATCAATCTCTCCAGAAACTAAGTCTTCAGCTGTTGGCCACGCTAGACTCTGGAAAGCTGAATACAGACCTACCCTGCGCCAGGGCCCTCCCAATCCCGTCTCCCACACCAACCAGGGATATAGATCTCATGCCCCCTCCACCCTTCATCGTCCTATTCTTGATGGAAAGTGTATATTGGGTATGGAAATCTCAGAATTTTTGGTGGCCTTCCTAAGCCAGGATTCGGACACCGGCAAGGACATCAGGATTGGCAGAGAGAGTTGCTAAAGCGGTGAGTAAGGCAAACTTAGGGAGGAGGCTTCTGATGTTGACATGCATGAGGCCAAGGCTTTTCGATCACAGAAGTCAACAAATGAGGTGACTGGGGACATGCAGGGCCGGGTTTACCTCCACATCACCCGAGGAACAGAGGAGTAGTAGGATGAGGGTGCGGCTAAAGGCTATCAAAACTGGTCGCCTAGAGCGTTGGGACAAAGAATAAAAGGAGCAGATTTATGGGCTGTGGTAGAATAGATTCTGGGCATAATGTGCAGACAGGGTATGGAGGGGCGCGGTACAGCGGAGGCAAGCCCAGGCACTGGGTGATGATAAGAGAGGTGTATCTCTGGACATGCTGGTCTCAATGGGGAGTCACCGCATTGTGGGGGTGGACAAAGGGGTATCAGGGGTACGGAGAGTGGAACTACAGGTCGTCCATTGCAAACCAAACAATGATAATGAAAACTAGCCTGAACAACAGTATGCAAGGCATATTGATATTTGAGAGAGACATACAATAAGCATAAAGTGATTGCAGGTCTTGATTGGAGAGCTAGCTAAAACAACAGGTAAGATAACAGCAGCAATAACAGAGGTCTAGTCTAACACACGCAACAACAGGTAAAAATGGCGACCCTAGCAGAGAGGTCGGATTAACTACACAAGATCCTGAGTTAAAGCACAGAGCCGACAGATAAAACACAAATAAACAGAATGGAGTACCGTGAATTAATGGACAGTCAAGCATGCATCAGCTATGTAGCAATAGATCATAGTGTCCAGGGGCAGCCGTAGATGGAGCAGGGAGGCCTCCACTAAGCTAGCACGCGGCGTTTAAAGTTAGTAGCCCGGGGGGTGGTCTGCTCAGACGGAGGGGTCTGCTCAGACGTGGTCGTGTCGACAGAGAATCCAGAGAATCCAAGCCGAATGGCGAAAGAGAGGTTGTGGATTGTAAATTGTGTTTGCTAACTGGTGCTAGCTTCGTGGCAGTGGCGCTAACTGCGCTAGCTGCAAGCTAGCTGTGAGGATCAGAAGTAGTGGCTCAGGGATTACGGCAGGAATCCGGCGTTGTTGTCGAGAGCAGTCCGATGCTGGTAAATTGGTGTGAGTAATATCCAGGCAATAACAGGGCTGGTGTCTGTGCAGAAGGTAAAAGCTACTAGCAGCGGCAAAAAATGGCTAAATTAGCTTGTAGCTGATTTAGACCAGTTGTGATGGAATGGCAGGGCTCTGTGTCGGCCAAAAAAAAAGGTCCAGTCCAATTGGCAAAAGAGGTATTGTAGCCCAAGAATTCGCTGTAGACCTCTTCGGCTAGCCGCAGATGGGCCTAGCTCGAGGCTAGCTCAAGGCCTAACTGGTCTGCTCGGGACAGAGGTGTTAGCCAGTAGTAGCCACTCGGTTGCAGCTAGCTAGCTGTGATAATACGGTGTAATTGTCCAGAGCTTGCGTCAGGAATCCGGTGATGTGGTAGAGAAAAAGCAGTCCTATATGCTCTGGGTTGATATCGCGCTTGCAGACTGGCAGGTATTGGCCCGGTATTGAAGCTGGCTGTGTCCGAGTTAAGGGCGAAGACCGCAGCAGTGGCTAACTGACTACTAGCTAGTAGCTAGTTATCTGGCTAGCTTCTGATTGGGGTTACGGTTCTAAAGTATAAAGAAAATAGCAGGTCCGTACCACATTGGGTGAGGCGGAATGTAGGAATGTATATTCAGTTCCTAGATGGAAAGTGAAATTAAAATATATACGAAATGTATACGAAAAATACGAATACTATTTACACGGGACAGACAGGACAAAGACACATCCGACTGCTACGCCATCTTGTGATGTTGTTCCCCTAGATTATGCACCACGTAAAGATTTATGCACCACATAAAGATTTATGTTAACGAGTTTCACAAAGCTCGCTAACTAGGGTATATATTGTAACTTGTGAGTACTTGGGACAGTGTTTGAGTGAGTGTCCATGTGCTTGCGCAGGTGCCTGAGAGCTAGGACTGCGCCAAGGGTTAACATAATGTGTGTTGTCTCTTCGTGTGCAGGGCAAATAAAAATAATTCAACTAGCAGACCTTCAGTTGTGGCAGCGTCCTAATTAAAAGTACACAACGCAGAAAGAACCACGCTACACAAACACTTCTGCAGGCATATGAAGCCTAGATGAAAATGCCCACAAACTGCTTTGATATTTTTGCTCTCTCTCACTCACTCTCTCTAACCGCCCCCACTCTCTCTTTCATTCTCTTTTAATCTCTCTCTCTCTTTATCTATTTCTCTAGTACTTTCTCTCTTTCTCTCTCTGTCTCTGTCTCACTCTCTCTCTCTTCCCCCGAGCCCTCTATCGACCTCCTTTCTCTTTCTCTGCAACTTTGAGTGGTCTGCTTATAAAGTAACAAGTTACCGGTATCTGTGAAACACCAAGACCATGAACCACACAACCAGCAGCAGCTAGGAAACACATGCTCCACCACCATCAGACTGATCAACACAGTGACAGACCCCAAACACACCCACGCCTCATCTTCTAACTCTCAAGCTGAGTGAAGGGGTATTTTCAGAGAGCAACTATAGAATGTGACCTCCTTTTCAGCTAACAAACAGGAATTATTTTATAGAACAGCAGCCCTCATCAAAAGGAAGTCTGCTCTTTCTCTACTCTACAATTCCTTCTCTGTGTGTATCAGTTAGTCAACTGCTAGCTACCAGTGACAGTGATARATAAGGACATACAGCCTGAGGAAACAGTCAAATCCTTACAGAGATGTCTGGTGGTCCCTTCTCCTGCTTCTCCAAACAGGGAATACTACTTATCCTATTCTCCAACCTCCACTATGGTAAGTTTTGTAAAAAAAAATATATATATATTATCCTGTTCGTGCTTTGAATCTATTGCATGGGCTTTCTTGAATTATAACGTTAGTAAAACTGTTAGCTTTCTCTAACATCCTTGTTTGTCTTTGCAACGGTGTGTATTGACTGTAGAATGCCTAGCCATCAGTGATTGGTTGGGTATTTAGAATCATTTGCTTTACTCCTGTTTGATAAAACCTACATAATACCTATATTCAGGAACATATCATGATGAAGTGATTCTGCAGTTTTGAATGAGTGCCAATGGTGTGGTTGGGTCAGCAGCTGTTGCATTGTGTTGGATTCGGGGTGAACTTTGAACATTGAGATATTAAAGACATGATAGATCAGACGCATAGTGTATAAAGGAGTGAAAGAGACTGGGTTTTATGTCAGAAGGTAATGGGTCTCTGTAGAAGGACAGATAGCTTTGGAATGTGTTGGGTGTACGGGAGGAGGTCACAGGATTGCTATTGGGGAAGCAGATTGACATCTGTGGATTAGAGGGGTTGAGGTCAGGGTCAGGTCAGATCCACTGAAGGAGAAAAAATGTATTATTATCCTATTACCCTCTTCCTGTCGAACCATAAGATGTAAGGATTGGAGAGAAGGAGAAGAATATATACTTGTGGAGTATATATACTTGTGATGGAGTATATATACTTGTGATGGTGGGAACATGTCTTTGTCTGACTACAGCTGTGTTGACCCTTTGGGAAGAATTCAACTTGTTTAAGCTTCTCTAGTGTCTAAGAACCTAACAATTGCTTCTAGAATGCAACAGATCTTAACACCCTGTGCTTAATGGCTGTCATTCATTACATTTAAGGTGATAGGGGACGGTATCAAATGATTGTTTTTATTACATAATAAGATACTCTGCAGGACTAGGATAACTGCAGTTATGCCCTAAATACCACACCTCATTGAGTTGTAACTTTATTTTGTCTTAATTCATGACAGATGTTTTTTCGTGTAAGGGTTTATAATTAATTTCTTCAGACTGACATGTATTTATAATGTCGACAACGCTGTATATGACACATTTCTGGTGAATAATTAAACATTTAACACAGTGGGAGTTGTACTTGTGAGCTGAGGAGGGGTTATCAGATCCACCCCCACTTCTCTTTTCCTGTCATCTCATCCTGTTCTGCTGAATGTGGGGGAGGAGTGGACTTTAATTAAGTAAAATAGGACCCACACACTCAGATTTGTAAAGATATAAAGTGAAAATATGTAAAGTGTCATGTACAGTATAAATGAAACCTGGAAATGGGCTACGTAAATCTAATCCATTATTATCTATTATTGATTAGGTAGGACTTTGCATTTCAGTGTATTATTGTGTAATTATTAATGTAGGCACACTGTCACAAGTATTACAGTCACACTGTAACAAGTATTATTACAGTGTAACAATGAGTAATTAAAGTACTTGCTACATCTTATTACATTAATAATTACACAGTAATAAGATCATTGTAACATAGTGTCCAACCATTGATTGATGTCAGAATAATGTGTGTATTTGTGTGTTTTCAGGTGTGGGTGTTCCTCTGATCATCAACAAGAGAGTGGGGGACTCTGTGGAGCTGCTGGCAGGATTAGAGAGGGAACATTTCAAATCCTTGGTGTGGAAGTATATGGGAAAGGTTATTGCAGAATTCAACTCAGAAGTTGTATATTCACCTGGATCCCAGTTTGAGGGGAGACTAAAGATGAACACCAAAAACGTCAGTTTAACAGTCAGAGAACTGACACTGCAAGACTCAGGGGATTTTCTACTTACAGGTGAAGGGAACAAACGTCTGATTGACAGTAAGACCATCACTCTGAAAGTCCACGGTAGGCTGTTTTCATATTTTTGCATCCTGTTTTGATATCATTCTTATTTTTATACATGACCACAGCTGATGGTCTTTACACTATAACACTGAATTTGGGGTTTTACACTGACCTTACTCACCATGCTTTGTTACATTTCAATCACATTTTCAAGTTTAATCCTCAGTCGTCTTTCTTCTGGTTTTATGGCTATGGTATGATTCATTTAGAAGACTCATTATGAGAATCTCTATCTTTCTCCTGGTTGGTCAGAACCTATATCCAAGGTGGTGATCCAGAAAAATATCAAGCTATTGGCCAACCRCTCCTGTACGGTACGGCTGGTGTGCAACGTGTCCTGCTACCACAACATCACCTACACCTGGGAGAGAGACAATGAGATCTACGGGGACGCCCAGCAGATTCACTTCTCTCTCTCACCAGCAGAGAGAAACATCAGTGTAAAGTGCAACGCCTCCAACCTGGTCAGTTGGAAAACTGCCTTTGAGACAGTAAAGTGTAGAAATGACACAACCACACCAGGTACCTAGATATCATAATGATTTTGATTTTTTGGTATGTTTGTTGATATCCTGTATGAAATGTATCTGATTGGTTGATATTTTGTTCTTATAAAACACAGAAGATCTAACTGACAAGACACATATGCTGATTGTGGGCCCAGAAGGCCCCCTTGTCCCTACCAGAAAGTACTGTGAGCTGAACAGGATGTGGTCAAGGCTGGGCCTTGCATAGATATACAACCTCTGCATCCTCTGCATCTTACACGTGTACATTCTGTAGATAGGCCTAGATGTTACTGTTTAATATCATCACGATCTACCCAATGATTGTACTCTTCTCCCTTTTTTATTATCATATTATAGTGTATCATCAGGCCTTATGCCTTTCTTTGAGGGCCTAGTTACAATTAGGAGATTCTGAAATGTGTCATAGGCAGTTATAGGTGTTTGGATCAGACAAGCTCATATGTCGAATTTCTAGTTTCTAGATTAAGAAAATAGTTGTAGATAATAGTATGACATTGATTAGTGAGGTTGTTTTATGCCTGTGAATAGAAAGTGTACTCTTTTGCATCAGGATTATGTGCTCGCCAGGCATCGATGAGGTTGTAATCAGAGAGTATATGATGGAGAGTCTTTGTTACATGTGGACTGTAGTTGTTCTTATTTGATTTGTCCGCATGTCCAAAATGGCATTCATGTCTGTCCCAATAACCAGATGGATTCAATTCATTCCCCAAAATAATTCCGTTCACAGAATAAAAAAAAATGTTTCTACCTTTTTGCATACGTTGAGTGCCTTGCTTTAGAGTGAATTGTAATTAACACTCACAACTGTACTTGTTAGTGACAGAGGCATGATTGTTGTATTGAATGGTTTTCAGTACTGTAGCCTTCACCAAGTGAATGTCTAAGTGGATATGTTATCTTTAAAATTAAACTCATTATGACAACACATTACATATATCATAAAGCCCCTGAGGGCCTAGTTACACCCTAACACACTGGTCTAAAAACTCCTGGTTTAGTCATAATATGCCGGCTTGCAAAGGGATGTTTCATTTCTATTGGAATCTATCCAAAGTTAGGTATCCTACTATTTAACATTTCAGTCACATGCAACCTGCATTCAGAATACTGACGGGAAGAGAAGATTGATTATTGAGACTACCTTAATCATATAAACTGGAACAAAACATATCAGTAATGTGTGAAATAAGTCCAACTAGTAACAGATAGGATTAGTTTTAGAATGTATGTTATCTATGATTGTGTAGCATAAGATTATTCAACCAGTCATTGTACATGCCAAAGACACAGGTATTGAAACAAACCATTCTGAAAATCAACCTGCAAGAGATCATGCTGGAATAATGATAATGATGATATGGTGTGGTTTTGAGCAAAGAATCTTTTGTATTTTACTCAACAAGCTTGTTCAAATACCATGACTTCAAGCAGAGTTTGTTGATTTAGACTCTTAACACATTTGCTCAAATTCTTGTCATTTTTAAGTCCACTCAACTTGCTAATAACAATGCTAATTAAGCAATTGGTTAAGTTGACTTTTCCAGTGCACAGTGTCTGAAATGAAAAGGCTGAGGAACTTCACATTAGGTCACCTGTTTGTTATAGTTGAGTGGTCATGGTTGCTCTCTTCGTCTTTAGTAGTGTGGGTTTGTGAAGGAAGGCACTCTGTGAAGCTGCTTTTCCCGCTGTGATCAGGAGTCAAATAGAGAAATGTGTTGTATTCATATGCAAAAACCTACGAAAACCTTGTTGTTGGGCTGATGAGGACACATGAAAAGTTGTGCAGGGATGTATGTCCTTGTCAGAGAGAAGAATGACAATGTTCTTGCAGCATACATATTCTGTAGTTCACTTATTAATTTCTCTTTTACATTCAATCTACCACTGTGATCACTACTTTCCTGGGTTATTACTTTGAACAGTTGACAGACTGTAACTCAAGAACATCTACATGCAGTTGACCTCCAAATAGCTACAACATAAACCAAATGATAAACATGCCATGGCGTCAAACCTTTGACACCTCTCTTAGTGACATTAAAGATTGTACTGAACATGTCAACATGACCAGGTATGATAAATGCAATATTGACTTCACTTTTTGTACAACTATGTTTTATCCACTAAGTTTCTTTCTCTGATACATACTATAGTTATCTCTTCCACCCACAAAAAAACACAGATCTGATGTGTCCATTTACTTTTACAGTAAGAGGAAGTTGTGTAGAGATGAACATGACATCAGATGCTATTTTTTCTGTTTCTCTTTTAGCATCTGTACCTTTCTAATTCTGTCAAAGCCCCATTCGTGTCACAGCCGCAGGAACTGTAGGGGTCCAGAAGACTTGCCAGAGGCTTAGAATGGACTACACTTTATGTGCAACTCTGCGATGATGATGATTAATGTATTTCTCTGTATTTTGAATATTGTTAGCTAACTATTTCCTTTATTGGACAAGAATGAATGACGTTGTTTGGTTACACTGCGTTTACCGACTGCAGAGAAATGGAGTTGTTGGTCACTACAGCTTTTAATCAGGTTGTAGCA
Source organism: Salvelinus sp. IW2-2015 (assembly GCF_002910315.2). Taxonomy (NCBI): domain Eukaryota; kingdom Metazoa; phylum Chordata; class Actinopteri; order Salmoniformes; family Salmonidae; genus Salvelinus; species Salvelinus sp. IW2-2015. The sequence goes on from NW_019945176.1 coordinate 87,377, forward strand.
TGAGCCTGAGAAACATATAATATAAACTAATATGATGACATAGAGACATGAAGGAATAAGGGGACAGACCCAGTAGACTGAGGGATTATGTTGTTGCTAAGTGACCAATCAAATAAAAAACTTTGTTCAATCAGTTAAACAAAGCATATTAATTATAAGTGTAGATAATATATTCAGTAAACAAAAAAATACATATTTGATTATGTGTGGGTACATGTGTTTGTGTGTGTGAGTGAGAGTTTATTGTTTATTAGGGATTATTGGGTAGTTTGGTTCATCAGGCTGACCCCAACAGACCCCAACAGTACAACAGTGAAGCTTAAGAGCTATGTGCCACAAACAAACTTAATTCCCAAAAAGACAGGTGGGAAAAAGGGCTACCTAAGTATGGTTCTCAATCAGAGACAACAATAGACAGCTGTCCCTGATTGAGAACCCTACCCGGGCAAAACATAGAAATACAAATAATAGAACATAGAATACCCACCCCAACTCACACCCTGACCAAACCAAAAATTTGATTGATTGATTATTTCGATATTGTGATCCACAAGAATGTGGAGTAGTTACAGGCCTGTCCCTGAAGGGGGCGATAAGAAACCCCAGATGTTTACCATAGCATACCAACTAAAGGTTAAGTCTGTAACTGCTTTCCCCTGTAACCTTTCTCCTGGTTTCTTCACAAATGTTGTACATGTGTCCCACACTTTACACTCTACAGCATACCACTTAGATATTTTTAGAGGTAAATAGTTAACGAAAATAGATTGCAATCTTTAAATTTGCTCTATTCTCACAGCCTAGCCAAAGCATAAACAACATGATTATAAACAAGCTGATACACTGAAGAGAATATTGACGTGTTCAGTGGGGGTTGCACAGTGGCTGGATGCTTATACATGGTAACAAATAGCAATAAAAAAAGATAGTAGCGACCTTGTCTAGCAGACACACTACAACAGGAGCCACTTTCACCATCAGTAGAGCTGCTGGTCTGACCAGGGTCTCTACTGGTGCAGGGAGAGATCAGTCCAGATCCATATCATCAATCATCCAGTGATCTGACTTATAACTGTGAAGGTGAGGAACTGTGTGTGTTGTGTGTGTGTGTGTGTGGGTTGTCTTAGAAAAAAATTGTTCTTAAAAATTCAAGGACAAGTAATGCTATACAATTGACTGTGTTAGGTAAGTCTGTTTTATGGGATTGAAAGAGAAAGACAGACGGGATGAGGTTAATAGCAGACAGTGTTTTCAATGATGCAGACAACTATAGTTTGATTTTGGGGTGAGGTACATATCATAATAACAAAATGGGTAAACATTTTAAAGACTGAAAATTTGATTGTGTGTCATTCTTCATAACAGATAAACCCAAGCTGTCCTGAGTGTCTCTCCTTAGTGGCTGAACCCTGGAGCTCAGTTTACTCTGAGCTGTGGGGTTAGAGTCATCTACAGGCTGGAGGTTCTTCTGGTACCGAACTGTTCCTACACAGCTGGGTTACTTCCTACTCGAAACGTCCTACTCTGTAGAGCCTCTATCTGGCAGTGGGACTACTGAAGGACTCCTACACTCTGATCCTGCTGTCTCTAGTCACTCAGGAG